>NC_057810.1:458337482-458468543 GCF_018294505.1 Triticum aestivum | reverse complement strand
CGCCCCGACGCCGCCGTCCGCCGCCCCGCCGCCGCCGGAGTCTGCCATCGCCACCGCTGATCCCGACCCACGAGGTAGCCGCGGTTTTCGTTAGAAAACCGTCGAGTTTTTTAGAAACCGTGTTTTTTTATTTAGATCGGTTTATTTTTTTTCAGTTTAGTTATTTAGCAAACGCCCGCTCGTTCGTTCGTTTTAACAAACGATTTTCACCGTTTAGTCGCAGACAGCGAAAGTTCGTTCTTAGCCTGTTCGTCAGTTTTTCTTTTTCCAGGGATTTTCCGTGATTATTTTCGATCGCGATTTCAGCCCTAATTTTTCGTTTTAGTTTATCTTTTCGCTTGTTTATCGGAATCAGGCGATTCAAGCGCCTGGAGTTTTGTCTCGAAGCCCTCTTTCTGTTTAACCAACTTCAACAAGTTTTTGCTACTGTAAAATTTGACTTAAGTCTAGATTAGTAAATGAAGCTTGTTTCTTTCGCGGTTTGAGTTTCGTTGCTTCATTTGATTTGATTCTTTTTGCAAACCGGAGTTCTTAAGTTGAACTTTCTGGTTAGATCTCTTATTTGAGTTTTACCCGTGCTTCTAGTTGAGTGCTTATTGTATGCTTGTTTGTTTGTTTGCGATAGAGTATCCGGAGTGCGAAGTGTGCTACTACGAATCTCTAGGCTTCACGGATCATCAGCAAGGCAAGTAACACTTTGATCATACCTCTTTACTACCTAGTTTAATTGCATTAGATCAATCCTCAAACACTTGCATGGTTAGGATCTGATTAATATGTGAGTTTTGGGTAGTATAAGAGGTAGTACCTATTGTCCTGTTTATTACCAAACCTTTGGGAGTTACTTCTACGTTGCTTATATTGCTATGCTTGTAGACGTGGATTGGGTGAGTGTATCCATGACAGATGTGAGTATTGTTATTTAATGGTTAACTTAAGGTGGCTACTTTAATACACATCTGGGTGGATTGAGGCACCTGGGGAACCTAGTGTTGCCTGTTTTTTTGGAAATACCGAGGTACCGTGCGATTTTCCTATGGACCGCCACCCAGGATCAAAGGGATCATAAGATTATACATGCTAGAAACTTCCGTGTGCAGCCACAAGCTATTATGGGCTCTAGCATAGTTGAGTAAGTTGTAAGACCTCTTTCAGTGGTGGGCTAGCAGATGTAGGGGAAAGTAGGTGTAATTGTACACCCGGAGTAAAGAGTTATTGTTTCAGAAAGACTGTGTCTCGTTTCTCCGACCATGGATGTATTCGAGTCTTGTGGAGAAAAGTGCACAAACCTCTGCAGAGTGTATAAACTAATCATGGTTAGTCGTGTCCCCAGTTATGGACGTTTTGAGTATCTGGTTCTTGGATTATCATGTTGATCTCATCACTCTTAATTTAATTTGATTGGGTTTAATGATGATGCTTAATTGGGATTGAGTTGGGTGAACCTTCTCAATGTTTAACAACCACCATGATAGTTAAATAAAATTTATTCCTTTGTTGTAGGGAAAAATTGGATTTATGCAAAACTGTAACCATAGAGCTTTCCACCAGCCATATATGCATGTAGTGATAGCACTTATTCTGTTCATTACTCTCTTGTGTTACATTGCCAACATATTCCATGTGCTGACCCGTTTCGGGCTGCAACGTTCATGTTGCAGACTTTTCAGACGACGAGTAAGGTGCCTTAGGTCGTGATCTTTCACTCATTGATGTTGTTGGAGTTGATGGACTCACTTTATCTTCCAAGCCTTCCGTTGTTATCGTATTATATGGCCTTAAGCCATATTTACTGTAATAAGTTCTCTTTTGAGACATTCGATGTAATAAGTGTGTGATTTGCTACTCTGTTATAAATCCTTCAAGTATTGTGCATGTCAGCATTACCGATCCAGGGATGACACCGATGCACAGAGATCAGACTGTTTGAGGTCTGGTCAGTACAAGATGGTATCAGAGCACACGCTGACTGTAGGACACGACCACTAAGCTAAAGCCCTAGATCACTACTCTCTTCTCATTTCTGACACCTCTCCCTTTTCTACTCTTTAGGATGGCGGATGCAAGGAACAAGTTCGCGCAATCGGGTGAAGATACACCTTTTGGACGCCACTTGAAGGAAGTCACTAGATACCTGAACATCGGAATACCAAGCTTCACTGGGACCTACATTGCCACCTTACCTGAAGAGGAGCATTGGATGATTCGAGTTCAAGTTCTAGGAAGGACGTTCATGCCAGTCACTGAGCCCATAGAGATTTCCTTTGATGCACCAACCTAGAGTCTAGGAAAGAGCATGGCAGCCCACATCACCATGGGACGCATTGGAGAATATTACCACAAGGATCTCAAGGATACTATATACCAGATTTGTGGGTGCCAAGATGAGAAATGGGAGATGATCAGCACCAGGAAGGATAGATCTATTGCAGCTTTCATCCAGGAGTTAAACCAGCACATTCGTCGCCAGGAGAACCAGATGTGTGCATGCATGATAGATCTGAAGAAGGCAATGACCAGGATCACGGAGCTGGAAGAAGAACTCAAGACTACACATGATGGATATGAGGAGTAAATGACGATACTCGTGGAGAAGACTGACGATCTGAAGAAGAAGTTAGGAATATTCATGGGAGACCCCGTGCCAGGAGGAGAAGACGACAATTCCAGTTGTCCGGAGAACTACATCATCATCGATGACACCAACTTGGCCCCTGATGATAGCGATGATGACTATGTTGATGAAGCTGGAGCAGATATCATGGAGTCTTCCACCGATCAATTTTTCTAGTCGACCACCATATCAGTAGTAGTATTCCCCCATGTATATAGTATAGTTCAAGCACGTTTGTAACGATAGTCAGACCATTGTATGCCCTTGTTTGAATTGATTGAAGTGATATGTTTGTGTTTGTCTCATGTGCATATGGGTAGTGTTTTCCCTCTAGATCTCATTCTATTTTATTTTCTCATCTTTTCTAAACCCATCAGATGCCTCCGAGACGCGACAATGGATTTCCTTTCCCACCGGAGCTTACTCAGTTGATCCAGCGGTAGAATGCATTGATGCAGATTCTAGTCCAGAATCAGAATCAGGGGAACAACAAAAACAACAACAACAACAGCCCATCACCACCACCTGTTGATCACTTAGCCCGTTTCTTAAGGCTGAATCCGCCGGTGTTCTCTAGTAGCACTGAGACGATAGTTGCAGATGATTGGCTCCGCAAGATTGGAAGGGAGTTGACCACTGCAGGATGCACAGATGCGGAGAGAGTCCGTTTTGCCGCACATCAGCTTGATGGACCAGCATCATCATGGTGGGACAATTTCACAGCTACTTACCCTATCAACACTGTCACATGGGAATAGTTTTAGCAGGCTTTCTGTACTGCCCATGTTTCAACAGGAGCTATGGCCATGAAGAAGCGTGAGTTTCGTAACTTGCGCCAAGGAGGACGCATAGTGGGCCAGTATGTGGATGACTTTAGTAAGTTAGCATGTTATGCCCCAAATAACGTTGCCAGCGATGCAGCTAAGCAGGAGAAGTTTTTGGAAGGACTGAATGATGAGCTGAGCATGCATTTGATGGTGGCAACCTTTAACAACTACCAAGAGTTGGTAGATAGAGCTCTCATGATTGAAGGGAAGCAACAGCAGATTGACAACCACAAGAGGAAGTACGGACAAGTGAAGTACAATTCTGGAGCTTAGCAGAGGCCTCGTTTTACCCCGAACTTGGGAGGACCCCTTCAACATAACCATGGAGGTCACAATCACAATGGAGGAAGCAACGGACAGAACCGTTCCAACCCAGCAACACCCACCAAGAAGGATCTAAGTCACATTACTTGCTACAAGTGCAAGAAGACTGGACATTATGCCAATGAATATCCTGAAGCCAAGAATGGAAATGGCAATGGAAGCTCTGGGAAGAAGCCTAACCCTTTCAACAGGGGGGACACGTGAACCACGTTAACGTGGAGGAGGTTGAAGCACAGCCAGATGCAGTAATAGGTAAGTTTTTGGTTAAGTCATTTACTGCAATCATTCTTTCTGATACTGGTGCATCGCATTCATACATATCAAGGGTATTTGTGGATAAGTATAAACTGCCCACCAAAGTTCTAAGAGAACCTATGTTAGTAAGCTCGCCAGGAGCAAAATATATGGCAAGCCAAGGATGTTTTCAGATGCCATTGGTCATAGGTAGGCATGTTTTCCCCTCAGACCTGATAATTTTGGAGTCGCAAGGTTTGGATGTGATTCTGGGTATGGATTGGCTATCAATGTATGGAGGAAACATCGATTGCGCCAGTAAGTCGATTTTGCTCACCACCCCAGAAGGAAGAAGGATCAAGTATGTATCCTGGCATGTGCCGAAGAGGACTCAAGTGAATTCCTTATCAGGAGTTGTACAGGAGGAAGTACCAGTGGTGAAGGATTTCCCTTATGTATTTCCAGAAGAGTTGCCAGGCATGCCACCGAATAGAGACATTGAGTTTTTGCCAGACACAGGGCCAATATCTAAGAGAACGTACAGGATGCCCGCAAAGGATTTGGAGGAAATTAAGAAGCGGATTAAGGAGTTACTGGATAAAGGCTATATATGCCCAAATTCATCACCTTGGGGATCACCAGTGCTTCTAGTGGAGAAGAAGGAGGGATCATTGAGGATGGTTGTTTATTATCGTGGATTGAATGAAGTGACAATCAAGAACAAGTACCCACTGCCGATGATCAATGATTTATTTGATCAGTTGCAAGGAGCTAAAGTATTTTCCAAGATCGATCTGCGATCAGGATACCACCAGCTGAAGATTCGAGAGCAGGATATACCTAAGACAGCTTTTACCACAAGGTACGGGCTATATGAGTATACCGTTATGTCATTTGGTCTGACTAACGCACCTGCCTATTTCATGAACATGATGAACAAGGTGTTTATGGAGTTTTTGGATAAGTTCGTCGTGGTGTTCATTGATGACATATTAGTCTACTCAAAGAATGAAGAGGAGCATAAGGAGCATTTGCGTTTGGTACTTGGGAAGCTCAAAGAACATCAGTTATATGCCAAGTTCAGCAAGTGTGAGTTTTGGTTGAAGGAAGTTGGATTCCTCGAACATGTTATATCCGGAGAAGGAATAGCAGTAGACCCCACCAAAGTTGTCACGGTGACAAATTGGGAAGCACCCACGTCAGTTGGAGAGATCCAGAGTTTTCTGGGACTCGCAGGATACTACCGGAGGTTCATTGAGAATTTCTCGAAGATTGCAAAGCCCATGACGGAGTTGTTGAAGAAGGACACCAAGTTCAAATGGACTAAGGATTGTGAGGACAGTTTTCAGGAGTTGAAGAAACGCTTGGTTACAGCACCAGTGTTGATCCTGCCAGATCAACGCAAGGATTATCAAGTGTATTGCGACGCTTCTCGTCGAGGACTTGGAGCAGTGTTTATGCAAGAGGGAAAAGTTGTTTCATATGCCTCACGACAGCTTAAACCCCATGAGTTGAATTATGCTACACATGATTTGGAGTTAGCAGCCATAGTGCATGTGTTGAAGACATGGAGACATTTTCTCATCGGAAACCATTGTGAGGTGTACACAGATCACAAGAGTTTGAAGTATATCTTCACGCAGAAGGAGTTGAATCTCAGGCAGAGGAGATGGTTGGAGCTCATTAAGGATTATGATATGAGGTTGCATTATCATCCAGGAAAAGCTAACGTAGTAGCCGATGCATTGAGCCGCAAGAGTCATGTTAACACACTCATGACCGGAGAGTTACCCCAGGAGTTAGCAGAGGACCTTCGTGAGCTATGTTTGGAGATAGTTCCGAGAGGCTATGTAGCAGCATTGGAGATTCAGTCTACTTTGATGGATAAGATCAGAGAAGCTCAAAAGACGGACAAGGTGATTACCGAGATGAAGGAAAGGATGAGCAAAGGAAAGGCTAAGGGATTTCGTGAGGATGAGCATGATACCTTATGGTTTGAGGACCGCGTATATGTGCCTCATAATCCAAAGATCAGGAAGTTAATTCTGCAAGAGGCCCATGATTTGCCGTATTCGATTCACCCAGGAAATACCAAGATGTATCTAGATTTGAAGGATAGTTTCTGGTGGACCGGAATGAAGAAGGATATTGCGGAGTATGTAGCAGTTTGTGATGTATGTCAGAGAGTGAAGGCAGAACATCAGAAGCTAGCAGGATTGTTACAGCCATTTCCGATACACGAATGGAAGTGGGATAAGCTAGGCATGGATTTTATCACGAGATTGCCTAGGACTCGCTCAGGCTATGACTCGATATGGGTTGTAGTCGATCGTTTGACGAAGGTAGCTCATTTAATCCCAGTGAAGACCACTTACACCAGTGCTAAGTTGGCAAAGGTATACATGACCAGGATCTTATGTCTGCATGGAGTTCCGAGGACCATTGTATTAGATAGAGGAACCCAGTTTACCTCGAAGTTCTGGAATCAGTTGCACGAAACTTTGGGTACCAGGCTAGAGTTCAGTACAGCCTTTCATCCACAAATAGATGGACAGACCGAGAGAGTCAATCAGATTCTAGAAGATATGTTGAGAGCTTGTGCGCTAGACTATGGATCTAGTTGGGACGACAATTTGCCATATGCAGAGTTCTTGTATAGCAACAACTATCAAGCCAGTTTGAAGATGGCCCCTTTCGAAGCTTTGTACGGAAGGAGGTTTAGGACACCGTTGTTGTGGGATGAAGTTGGAGACCGTCAGTTGTTTGGACCAGATTTGATTAAAGAGTCTGAAGAGAAGGTTAAGCTGATTCGCGATAGACTCAAGGTAGCCCAGTCCAGGCAGAAGGGTTATGCGGATTCCAAACGCAAGGAGACAGTTTACGAAGTCGGGGACAGAGTTTATCTTTGGGTGTCCCCACTTCGAGGAGTTAAGCATTTTGGAGTTAAGGGAAAGTTAGCGCCATGTTTTGTGGGACCATACAAAGTTTTGGAACATATGGGAGAAGTTGCTTACAAGTTGGAGTTGCCAGAAGGATTGTCTGGAGTTCATGATGTGTTCCATGTTTCCCAGCTGAAGAAGTGCCACGTAGAGATGGCTGATATTCCTTTGAGAGATATATTGCCGCTAGAAGCGATTCAATTGGATAGCGATTTGACCTACGAGGAGAATCCAGTCAAGATTCTCGAGTTTGCCAATCGAGTCACCCGCGGCAAGGTTATCAAGTTCTGCAAGTTCAGTGGAGCCACCATACCGAAGATGAAGTCACCTGGGAGCGAGAGGAAGACCTATGGAAGGATCACCCTCACCTATTTTCTAGCCAACCCGAATCTCGAGGGCAAGATTCATCTTAAGGGGGCTAGGTTTGTAACATCCCAAATTTTCAATTTGGGATGTTATACATTAGATCATCATTGCATATCATATTTTATTGCATTTTGGCTTGATCTTAGAAATTCTATGCAACTCAAGGACCCACGGAGAGAGTTGGGGATTTCGTTATTTTCATATTTGAGTTTTTCTCAAATTTTGAAAATAGGATCGTTTGATTTTAATTATTTTCTCTTCGAATATTTCTTTTATAAAAATAAAAGAGAGGGGATAAAATGACTTTCCCAAAATATTGAAATATTGGGGATTTAATATTAAAATCAAATAAGATTTTTATTCGGAGTTTTATCGCTATTTTATTTGAATTAGGAAAAATATGCGTTTTTCAAAATTGCATTAGAGGTCCAAATAAATGTTCACTTTGTCCGCTATATTTTAGAGAACGGGGAAAATATATTTCAGGATTTTTTGAGTCTGTTTAGTATTTCTTTTATTTGTTTTTCTGCATGGAATTATTTTTAAACAAAACACAACCGACATACCGGGCCGTGTCCGACTTGGACACTGCTCCCGGGCGGCTTTATAAGCCGAGGCCCGAGGCCCGACAGCCCAAGTCGCCGCTGCCCCTAACCCTAACCCTAGCACCGCCGCAACCAACCGCCGCCGCTGTCGCACCAGCCGCCGCCGTCGGACCCCGACGCCGCCACCCACCGCCCGTTCGCCGCCGCCGACCGCCGCCGCCTCGTCGCATGACCCCACCACCACCACCTGACGCCGCCGACCGCCGTCGCCGCCGGAGTCCGCCACTGCCGCCGCCAATCCTGACCCGCAAGGTAGCCGCGGTTTTCATTAGAAAACCGTCGGGTTTTTAGAAACCGCGGTTGTTTTTTTTATATTTAGACCGGTTTATTTTTTCGGTTTAGTTATTTAGCAAACGCATGTTCATTCTTTCGTTTTAACGAACGATTTTCACCGTTTAGTCATAGACAGCGAACGTTCATTCGTTAGCCTGTTTGTCAGTTTTTTTTCCAGGGATTTCCCGCGATTATTTTCTATCACGATTTCAGCCCTGATTTTAATTTTTAGTTTATCTTTTTGCTCGTTTATCGGAATCGGGCAATTCAAGCGCCTAGAGGTTCGTCTCGAGGCCCTCTTTCTGTTTAACCAACTTAAACAAGTTTTTTCTACTGTAAAATTTGACTTAAGTCCAGATTAGTAAACGAAGCTTGTGTGGCTAATTTAATACACATCTGGTTTGGATTGAGGTACCTGGGGAACCCAGTGTTGTCTGTTTTTTTTTTGGAAATCCCGGGGTACCGTGCGATTTGCATATGGACCGCCACCCATGCTCAAAGGGATCATAAGATTATTCATGCTAGAAACTTCCGTGTGCAGCCACAAGTTATTATGGGCTCTAGCATACTTGAGTAAGTTGCAAGACCTCTTTCAGTGGTGGGCTAGAAGATGTAGAGGAAAGTAGGTGTAACTGTCCACCCGAAGTAAAGAGTTATTGTTTCAGAAAGACTGTGTCTCGTTTCTCCGACCATGGATGTATTCGAGTCTTGTGGGGAAAAGTGTGCAAACCTCTGCAGAGTGTATAAACTAATCATGGTTAGCCGTGTCCCCGGTTATGGACATTTTGAGTATCTGGTTCTTGGATTATCATGTTGATCTCATCACTCTTAATTTAATTTGATTGGGTTTAATGATGATCATGTTGAGTATCTAGTCGCTACAATAGACATGTGTTGTCATTTGATTAACGGGATCACATTATTAGGAGAATGATGTGATGGACATGAGCCATCCGTTAGCTTAGCATTATGATCATGACAGTTTCATTGCTACTGCTCTCTTCATGACTTATACATGTTCCTCAGACTATGAGATTATGCAACTCCTGAATACCGGAGGAACACTTTGTGTGCTACCAAACGTCACAACGTAAATGGGTGATTATAAAGGTGCTCTAGAGGTGTCTCCGAAGGTGTTTGTTTGGTTGGCATAGATCGATATTAGGATTTTTCACTCCCTGTTTCAGAGAGGTATCTCTGGGCCCTCTCGGTAATACTCATCAATATAAGCCTTGCAAGAATTGTGACTAATGAGTTACTTGCGGGATGAAGTATTACGGAACGAGTAAAGAGACTTGCCGGTAACGAGATTGAACTAGGTATGATGATACCGACGATCGGATCTCGGCAAGTAACATACCGAGGACAAAGGGAACAACATATGTTGTTATGCGGTTTGAACGATAAAGATCTTCATAGAATATGTGGGAGCCAATATGATCATCTAGGTTCCGCTATTGGTTATTCATTGGAGATATGTCTCGGTCATGTCTACATAGTTCTCGAACCCGTAGGGTTCGCACGCTTAACGTTCGATGATGATTTGTATTATGAGTTTATGTGATTTGATGACCAAAGCTTGTTCGGAGTCCCAGATGAGATCACGGACATGCCGAGGAGTCTCAAAATGGTTGAGAGGTAAAGATCTATATATTGGAAGGCTATATTCGGACATCGGAGAGGTTCCGAGTGATCCGAGTATTTTTTGGAGTAGCAAAGTTACGAGAATTCGCCGGGGGAAGTAGTGGGCCTTAATGGGCCATACTCGATAGGAGAGAAGGGCCTCAAGAGGTGGCCGCCCCCCCCCCATGGGCTAGTCCGAATTGGACTAGGAGGGGGCAATGCCCCCCTCCTTCCTTCTCCCCTCTTCCTCCTTCCCTTCCTTCTCCTAGTTGGAATAGGAAAGGGGGAGCCGAATCCTAGTTGGACCGGGAGTCCAAATAGGACTCCCCCTTTTGGCGCGCCCCCTCTAGGTCGGCCTCCTCTTCCTCCCTCCTTTATATACGTGGGCAGGGGGCACCCCAAAGGCACTCCAAGATTTGTCTTAGCCGTGTGTGATGCCCCCCTCCACAATTACACACCTCGGTCATATCGTCGTAGTGCTTAGGTGAAACCCTGCGCCGGTAACTTCATCATCACCATCGACCACCCTATCATGCTGACGGAACTCTCCCTCGGCCTCAACTGGATCAAGAGTACGATGGACATCATCGAGCTGAATGTGTGATGAACATGGAGGTGTTGTACATTCGGTGCTAGGATCGATTGGATTGTGAAGACGTATGACTACATCAACCGCGTTACTTAATGCTTCCGCTTTCGGTCTACGAGGGTACATGGACACACTCTCCCCCTCGTTGCTACGCATCACCTAGATAGATGTTGCGTGATCATAGATTTTTTTTCTGAAATTACTGCATTCCCCAACAGTGGCATCCGAGCCAGGTCTATGCGTAGATGTTATATGCACGAGTAGAACACAAAGAGTTGTGGGCGATAATAGTCATATTGCTTACCAGCATGTCATACTTTTATTCGGTGGTATTGTTGGATGAAGCGGCCTAGACCGACATTACATGACCGCGTTCATGAGACTAGTTCTATCGACGTGCTTATGCACAGGTGGCTGGCGGGTGTCTGTTTCTCCAACTTTAGTTGAATCGAGTGTGGCTACGCCCGGTCCTTGTTGAAGGTTAAAACAACACACTTGACGAAAAATTGTTGTAGTTTTGATGCTTAGGTAAGAACAGTTCTTGCTAGAAGCCCGTAGCAGCCACGTAAAACTTGCAACAACAAAGTAAAGGGCGTCTAACTTGTTTTTGTAGGGCTTGCTGTGATGTGATATGGTCAAGGCATGATGTGATATAAATTGTTGTATGAGATGATCATGTTTTGTAGAAAAAGATGTTGGCAACTAGCAGGAGGCATATGGTTGTCACTTTATTGTATGCAATGCAATCGCCATGTAATTGTTTTTACTTTATCACTAAGCGTTAGCGATAGTCGTAGTAACAATAGTTGGCGAGACGACAACGATGCTACGATGGAGATCAAGGTGCCGCGCCGGTGACGATGGAGATCACGACGATGCTTCGGTGATGAAGATCATGAGCACAAGATAATGATGGCCATATCATGTCACATATTTTGATTGCATGTGATGTTTATCTTTTATGCATCTTATTTTGCTTAGTATGGTGGTAGCATTATAAGATGATCCCTTATTAAATTTCAAGGTATAAGTGTTCTCCCTGAGTATGCACCATTGCTACAGTTCTTTGTGTCGAGACACCACGTGATGATCGGGTGTGCTAAGCTCTACATTCACATACAACGGGTGCAAGCCAGTTTTGCACACGCAGAATACTCGGGTTAAACTTGACGAGCCTAGCATATGCAGATATGGCCTCAGAACAGTGGAGACCGAAAGGTCGAGCGTGAATCATATAGTAGATATGATCAACACTGTGATGTCCACCATTGAAAACTACTCCATCTCACATGATGATCGGACATGGTTTAGTTGATTTGGATCACGTGATCATTTAGATGACTAGAGGGATGTCTATCTATGTGGGAGTTCTTAAGTAATATGATTAATTGAATTTTAATTTATCATGAACTTAGTCCTTATAGTATTTTGCATATTATGTTGTAGATCAAAAGCTCGCGTTATAGCTTCCCTATGTTTTTTATATGTTCCTAGAGAAAACTAAGTTGAAATATGATAGTAGCAATGATGCGGACTGGGTCCATGATCTGAGTTGTATCGTCATTGTTGCACAGAAGAATTATGTCCTTGATGCACCGCTAGGTGACAGACCTATTGCAGGAGCAGATGCAGACGTTATGAATAGTTGGCTAGCTCAATATGATGACTACTTGATAGTTTTGTGCACCATGCTTTACGGCTTAGAACCGGGAATTCAAAACATTTTGAACGACATGGAGCATATGAGATGTTCCAAGAGCTGAAATTGGTATTTCAGACTCATACCGTGTCAAGAGGTGTAAGACCTCTGATAAGTACTTCGCCTAAAAAGATGGAGGAGAATTGCTCAGCTAGTGAGCATGTGCTCAGAATGTCTAGGTACTACAATCGCTTGAATCAAGTGGGAGTTAATCTTCCAGATAAGATAGTGATTGATATAATTCTCTAGTCACCACCACCAAGTTACTGGAACTTCGTGATGAACTATAGTATGCAAGGGATGACGAAAACGATTCCCGAGCTCTTCGTGATGCTGAAATCGACGAAGGTAGAAATCAAGAAAGAGCATCAAGTGTTGATGATTGACAAAACCACTAGTTTCAAGAAAAGGGCAAAGGGAAAGAAAGGGAACTTCTAGTAGAATGTCAAGCAAGTTGTCACTCCCGTGAAGAAGCCCAAAGCTAGACCTAAGCCTGAAACTGAGTGCTTCTACTGCAAAGGAAATGGTCACTGGAAGCAGAACTACCCCAAATATTTGGTGGATAAGAGGGATGGCAAAGTGAACAAAGGTATATTTGATATACATGTTATTGATGTGTACCTTGCTAGTGTTCATAGTAACACCTGGGTATTGGATACCTGTTTGGTTTCTAAGATTAGTAACTCGATACAGGAGTTACAGAAAAAACACATACTAGTTGAGGGTGAAGTGATGATGTATATTGGAAGTGGTTCCAAAATTGATATGATCATCATCGCACACTCCTTATACTTTTGATATTAGTGTTGAACCTAAATAAATGTTATTTGGTGTTTGCGTTGAGCATAAATATGATTGGGTCATGTTTATTGCAATATGGTTATTCACTTAAGACAAAGGATAATTGTTATTCTGTTTACATGAATAAAACCTTCTATGGTCATACACCCAATGTTGATGGTTTATTGAATCTCAATCTTAATAATACACAAATTAATAGTATTGATGCCAAAAGATGCAAAGTTGATAATGATAGTGCAACTTATTTGTGGCACTGCAATTTGGGTCATATCGGTGTAAAGCGCATGAAGAAACTCCATAAAGATGGACTTTTGGAATCACTTGATTATAAATCATAGGATACTTGTGAACTGTGCCTTATGGGCAAGATGACTAAAACCCCGTTCTTCAAAACAATGGAACAAGATAATGACTTATTGGAAATACACCGATGTATGCAGTCTGACGAATGTTGAGGCTCGTGGCGGGTATCGTTATTTTCCAACCTTCACAGATGATTTGAGCAGATATGGGTATATCTACTTAATGAAACACAAGACTGAAACATTTGAAAAGTTCAAAAAAATTCAGAGTGAAGTGGAGAGTCATCGTAACAAGAAAATAAAGTTTCTATGATCTGATTGTGGAGGAGAATATTTGAGTTACGAGCTGTTTGGCCTTCATTTAAAATAATGTGGAATAGTTTCATAACTCACGCCACCTGGAACACCACAGCGTAATGGTGTGTCCGAACGTCGTAACCGCACTTTATTGGACATGTACGATCTTTGATGTCTCTTACCGATTTACCACTATTGTTTTGGGGTTATGCATTAGAGACAGCTGCATTCACGTTAAACAGGGCACCATCAAAATCCGTTGAGACGACGCCTTATGAACTAAGGTTTGGCAAGAAACCAAAGTTGTCATTTCTTAAAGTTTGGGGCTGCGATGCTTATGTGAAAAAGTTTCAACCTGATAAGCTCGAACCCAAATCGGAGAAGTGCGTCTTCATAGGATACCCAAATGAAATTGTTGGGTACACCTTCTATCATAGATCTGAAGGCAAGACATTCGTTGCTAAGAATGGATCCTTTCTAGAGAAGGAGTTTCTCTCGAAAGAAGTGAGTGGGAGGAAAGTAGAGCTTGATGAGATAATTATACTTCCTCCTGAATTGGAAAGTAGTTCATCACAGAAATCAGTTCCAGTGATTCCTACACCAATTAGTGAGGAAGATAATGATGATGATCATGAAACTTTAGATCAAGTTACTACAGAACCTCATAGGTCTTCCAGAGTATGGTCCGCACCAGAGTGGTAGGGTAATCCTATTCTAGAAGTCATGTTACTAGACCATGATGAACCTATGAACTATGAGGAAGCGATGATGAGCCCAGATTCCATGAAATGGCTTGAGGCCATGAAATCTGAGATGGGATCCATGTATGAGAACAAAGTGTGGACTTTGGTGGACTTGACTGATGATCGGCAAGCCATATTAAATAAATGGATTTTTAAGAGGAAGACGGACACTGATAGTAGTGTTACAATCTACAAAGCTCGACTTATCGCAAAAAGGTTTTCGACAAGTTCAAGGTGTTGACTAAAATGATATTTTGTCAACTATAGCGATGCTTAAATCCGTCTGAATCATGTTAGCAGTTGCCATGTTTTATGAAATCTGGCAAATGGATGTCAAAACTGCATTCCTTAAATGGATATTTCTTAAAGAGGAGTTGTATATGATGCAACCAGAAGGTTTTGCACATCCTAAAGGTACTAACAAGGTGTGCAAGCTCCAGCGATCCATCTATGGACTGGTGCAAGCATCTCGGAGTTGGAATATACGCTTTGATGAGTTGATCAAAGAATATAGTTTTATACAGACTTGCGGTGAAGCCTGTATTTATAAGAAAGTGTGTGGGAGCACTACAACCTTTCTGATAAGTATATGTGAATGACATATTGTTGATCGGAAATGATGTAGAATTTTCTGGCAAGGATAAAGGAGAGTTTGAAAGGAGTTTTTCAAAGAAAGACCTCGGTGAAGCTGCTTACATATTGGGCATCAAGATCTATAAAGATAGATCAAGACGCTTGATAAGATTTTCCAGTGGATGCATACCTTGAAAAGTTTTTTGAAAGAGTTCAAAATGGCTCAATCAAAGAAGAAGTTCTTGCCTGTAGTACAAGGTGTAAAGTTGAGTAAGACTCAAAGTCCGACCACGGCAGAAGATAGAAAGATAATGAAAGTCATTCCCTATGCCACAGTCATAGGTTCTATAAAATTATGTTGTGTTGTGTACGAGACCTATTGTGCACCTTTGCCATGAGTTTGGAAAGGGGTACAATAGTGATCTAAGAGTAGATCACTGGACAGCGGTCAAAATTATCCTTAGTGAGGACTAAGGAAATATTTCTCGGTTATGAGGTGATAAAGAGTTTGTCGTAAAGAGTTACGTTGCTGCAAGCTTTTACACCGATCCAGATGACTCTAAGTCTCAATCTGGATACATATTGGAAGTGAGAGCAATTAGCTAGAGTAGCTCCATGCAGAGCATTGTAGACATAGAATATTTGCAAAATATATACGGCTCTGAATGTGACAGACCCGTTGACTAAACTTCTCTCACGAGCAAAACATGATCACACCTTAGTACTCTTCGGGTGTTAATCACATAGCGATGTGAACTAGATTATTGACTCTAGTAAACCCTTTGGGTGTTGGTCACATGGCAATGTGAACTATGGGTGTTAATCACATACAGATGTGAACTATTGGTGTTAAATCACGTGGTGATGTGAACTAGATTATTGACTCTAGTGCAAGTGGCAGACTGAAGGAAATATGCCCTAGAGGCAATAATAAAGTTATTATTTATTTCCTTATTTCATGATCAATGTTTATTATTCATGCTAGAATTGTATTAACCAGAAACTTGGTACATGTGTGAATACATAGACAAAACATATTGTCCCTAGTATGCCTCTACTTGACTAGCTCATTAGTCAAAGATGGTTATGTTTCCTAACCATAGACATGTGTTTTCATTTGTTGAACGGGATCACATCATTAGGAGAATGATATGATGGACATGACCCATCCGTTAGGTTAGCATTATGATCGTGACAGTTTCATTGCTACTGCTCTCTTCATGACTTATACATGTTCCTCAGACTATGAGATTATGCAACTCCCAAATACCGGAGGAACACTTTGTGTGCTACCAAACGTCACAACGTAAATGGGTAATTATAAAGGTGCTCTACAGGTGTCTCCAAAGGTGTTTGTTGGGTTGGCATAGATCGAGATTAGGATTTGTCACTCCTTGTTTCGAAGAGGTATCTCTAGGCCCTCTCGGTAATACTCATCACTATAAGACTTGCAAGCATTGTGACTAATGAGTTAGTTGCGGGATGAAGTATTACGGAACGAGTAAAGAGACTTGTCGGTAATGAGATTGAACTAGGTATGATGATATCGACGATCGAATCTCGGGCAAGTAACATACCGATGACAAAGGGAACAATGTATGTTGTTATGCGGTTTGACCGATAAAGATCTTCGTAGAATATGCGGGATCCAATATGAGCATCCAGGTTCAGCTATTGGTTATTGACCGGAGATATGTCTCGGTCATGTCTACATAGTTCTCAAACCCGTAGGGTCCGCACGCTCAACGTTCGATGATGATTTGTATTATGAGTTTATGTGATTTGATGACTGAAGCTTGTTCGGAGTCCCGGATGAGATCACGGACATGACAAGGAGTCTCGGAATTGTTAAGAGGTAAAGATAGATATATTGGAAGGCTATATTCGGACATCGGAAAGGTTCCGAGTGATTCAGGTATTTTTCGGAGTACCGAAGAGTTACGAGAATTCGCCGGGGAAGTAGCGGGCCTTAATGGGCCATACGGGAAAGGAGAGAAGGGCATCAAGGGGTGGCCGCCCCCCACCCCCCCCCATGGTCTCGTCCAAATTGGACTAGGAGGGGGCGGTGCCCCCTCCTTCCTTCTCCCCTCTTCCTCCTTCCCTGCCTTCTCCTAGTTGGAATAGGAAAGGGGGGGTCGAATCCTACTTGGACCGAGAGTCCAAGTAGGACTCCCCCTTTTGGTGTGCCCCCTGTAGGCCGGCCGCCTCTTCCTCCATCCTTTATATACGTGGGCAGGGGGCACTCCAAAGGCACTCCAAGATTTGTCTTAGCCGTGTGCAGTGCCCCCCTCCACAGTTACACATCTCGGTCATATCGTCATAGTGCTTAGGCGGAGCGCTGTGCCGGTAACTTTATCATCAACGTCGCCACGCCATCATGCTGGCGGAACTCTCCCTCGACCTCAACTGGATCAAGAGTACGAGGGACGTCATCGAGCTAAACGTGTGCTGAACACGGAGGTGCCATACATTCAGTGCTAGGATCGGTCGGATCATGAAGACGTACAACTACATCAACCGTGTTACTTTATGCTTCCTCTTTCGGTCTACGAGGGTACATGGACACAATCTCCCCCTCATTGCTATGCATCACCTAGATAGATCTTGCGTGATCGTAAGAATTTTTTTGAAATTACTGCGTTCCCCCAACAAAATCCTCCCAATGGTAAATCTGTAGAGTCTACACGGACGGATTTGATTTCGGGCGTAGGTTTCTGGTCTACCCAAAAGAGGTTTAAAGTAAAACAAATTGTTTTCTATGTTATGCATTCATCGGTTACATCCACAATTTAACTCCACTTTTTTCCTGTACCATACGGATATGACACGTGTGGATATTTGAAGTGGATGGATGAAGAAAGGAAGGGGGGAGCGAGGACTGTAATCCACAAGCTCGCTGGAGAAAATTTGGTGCTACAGAAATCAAATATGGAGAAGGACAAGTAGATAGCTTGCATGAAGAAGAGAGGAAGGTGGCAAACGTATACCTGAAGCACACCATTAAGAGCACGGATAGAAGGGATTTAGCTGCATTGTCTGTCAAAGGTGGATGTGTACTCATGTATGCTCTCGTGCAGCTCTTTGTCAGGTGAATTATATAAGATGATCCGATTACTTTCTGAACTTTTTGTAAACCCTTTTGGAAATAAAATAGATACATTTCATAACTTGTTTCAAGTACTTTCATAAATATATGATAGCAAATTCAACAAATGTCTGTGATATTCAACACGAGTCTCCCTAATACAACATCACATTAGCATCTAAATAACCAAGCAACATGCAAGTAACATGGCTTTTAATCAAGATCACTGTCCATCTCATTTGGACCTATTCCCTCCTCGTCAACCAGTTCATCCTTGCTCACGTCCAAGTCTTTATTGCCCTGCTCAAATTTATGCCAAATTTCTTTCACAACACTAGCAGGAACTGAAACCACTAATGCTTCATCTATTCCATGGTGAACATTTGGTACATCATCATCTTCCTCCTCAACATCTCTGGCAGCATCATGATCCTCCACTTCATCCTCAGCATATGCAACTAAATGATGTGGTAAAGAATGGGCGGCTTCCTGATAGGCTTGTACAGTCACGTCCTGCTGACCACCAAATTTTTTTGGAACATCATATGCGCCTCTGGACCCAATAGGCACAACCACCTTCCATGGGTGACCAAACTTTGTGTCCTCCAAGTAAATACATGTGGTAGCTTGGGACGCCAGCATGAATGGAGCGTCCTGGTACCAGAATGTGGAAGTATTCACGCTTCGAAAAAACCCATCAGACTTCATCTTCAAGCTTTTCTTTTTTAGGCCATCAAGGTCAAACCAATCACATCTAAACAGAAATATTAATCTCTCTCCATAATTGACCTCAGGAACTTGCTTCGGCATCCCATATAGTTCCATCTCTTCGTTAAAATTTTCAACACCTACCTTCATCATGATGCCCGAATTTTGAGTCCTTCGGTCCTTTTCAGAATCCATGGTACCGAACGTAACACCATTGATAGTGCATACATCCCACGGACTTACACACGTGTCTGGCCCTTTTGATAGAAGTTTTATATCTTCGGCCACTTTTATTAACTTCCTTACATGATTTGCAAACAAGCCAACAAAGTCTGCCTTGTGCTTCTGCTCCAAGTTTTGCACACCCCTTTTCTTTAATTCTTCCTTGTGAACCCTGTGGAAAAGAAGTAAACTAATCATGAACTTAGTTAAGATATACATGTTCACAACGTTGTAGTACGACTTAGTTAGGTGATTGAAACTTACTCCATGTACTTCTCTACTTGTGGACAATTGTCCAGCATATATCTATGCATTTTGCGCCATTCCTCAGAGCATGTTTTCTTGTGGGCAACCCCAATGCCAACAGGATCACCATCTGAAAATATGCTTAGGCTTCATCTCCTAGATTTATGCGTGTTCTTCTTCTTACCATTCTTACTCATGTTCCTATCTGGCTTGTTAAAAGTAGTCTCTATGTCTTCTTTCAAATATCTGGAGGAAAATACGAAGCACTCATCACTGATATAGTACTCCAGAACTGAGCCTTCGGGCCTTGCTTTGTTACACATAGTTGACTTGAGGTACCCAAGCCTTCTCTCAACTGGAAACATCCAACCATACTAGAAAAGTCCCCTTGGTAGTGCCTCGTGCAGAAGATGTACAACTAGGTGCACCATTACATCAAAGAAAGCAGGTGGGAAGAGCTTCTCAAGCTTGCAAAGAATTTCAAAATGTCATCTCTCAATTTCGTCACAACGTCGATTCTTAATGTCTTGGCACACAACTCCTCAAAAAATCTTCCTAGTAAAGTGATAGCCTCATACATCTCCTTGGTGACAATGCCTCTAAGACCAGCTGGTAAGATAATCTGCAGGAGTATGTGGTAATCATGCATCTTCAGACCGTGTAATTTACCAGTCTTAACATCCACACATGTTATCAGGTTTGCAACACGACCGTCTGGGAATTTAGCATTAGCCAAAAACTTGCACAACTTTATTTTGTTTTCCTTACTAAGTGTCCATGGTGCAGGATACTTTTTCTAAGAACCTTCCTTCTTTTTTTCTAAGAACCTTCCTTCTTCGGATCTTCTTATAGCCAAAGATCATCCCACATCTTCATATGTTGTAAATCCAATGTTGCGCTGATGGTATCCTTGTTCTTACCATCAAGTTCAAGGAGTGTACCAATGATACTCTCACATATGTTCTTCTCAATGTGCATAACATCCAGGTTGTGAGGTAACAAGATATCCTTCCAGTATGGCAAATCATGTAAGCTCGCCATCAGGTGCCATGTGAGATAATTATCTGTGCACTTTCTCTTTCTACTAGCATTACCAGGGTACTTCCATGGTTTGAAATTCTCCTTAGCAAGGTGTAAGTACTGATCAACTTCTTCGCTTGTGAACTTCCTTGTTCAACCCCTATGCTCTGTCTTGTTAGTAGACGATTTTGCATGCCTTCTAAAACAATGTTTTCTAGGAAGGAATCAATGATGGCCAATGCATCCAATTGTATTTTTCAGTTTCGCAAAGCAAGGATTCTCATCGCAATGCACACATGCGTAATAACCCTTTGTACTCCAACCGGAGGTAGTGACATATGCAGGATAATCATGAATGGACAAAATAAGCATCACACAGAAATTGAAAGGTTTTCCTGTGCATACATATATTGTTTTGACACCATCCCACAACTTCTGCATATCTGCTATCAGTGGCTACATATATACATGAAAATCCTTTCCTAGTGAATATTTTCCAGGAATCAATAGTGCCATCATGAAATTGGATTGGTCCATGCACATCCAGGGTGGGAAGTTGTATGGAATGACAAAATCAGGCCACATACTATATGCACTGCTCATGTGTACAAAGGGATTGAATCCATCAGCTGCAAATCCTAACCTCAAGTAGCGGTGATGACCCACAAGTATAGGGGATCAATTGTAGTCCTTTCCATAAGTAAGAGTGTCAAACCCAACAAGGAGCATAAGGAAATGATAAGCAGTTTCCAGCAAGGTATTCTCTGCAAGTACTGCAAGTAGCGGTAACAGATAGTTTGATAGCAAGATAATTTGTAACAAGTAACAAGTAGCAATAGTATCAAAGGTGCAGCAAGGTGGCCCAATCCTTTTTATAGCAAAGGACAAGCCAGAATAGTCTCTTATAATAAGCAAAGCGTTCCTGAGGACACATGGGAATTATCGTCTAGTCACTTTCATCATGTTTAGTTGATTTGCGTTCGCTACTTTGATAATTTGATATGTGGGTGGACCAGTGCTTCGGTGTTGTTCATACTTGAACAAGCCTCCCACTTATGATTACCCCTTCTCGCAAGCATCCGCAACTAAGAAAATAAGAATTAAGATAAAATGTAACCATAACATGAAACATACAGATCCAAATTAGCCCCTTGCGGAATAACACATAAACTAGGGATTAAGCTTCTATCACTCTAGCGACCCATCATCTACTTATTAGTCTGCAATGCCTTCCCTTAGGCCCAAGTATGGTGAAGTATCATGTAATCGATGTTCACATGACAACACCAAAGGAAGCAACAACATACATATCATCAAAATATCGTACGAATACCAATTTCACATGATTACTTGTAATAAGACTTCTCCCATGTCCTCAAGAACAAAAGTAACTACTCACAAATCATATTCATGTTCAAGATCAGAGGAGTGTTGAATATCATTAAGGATCTGAACTTATAATCTTCCACCAAATAAACCAACTAGCATCAACTACAAGGAGTAATCAACACTACTAGCATCCCATAAGTACCAATCTAAGGTTTTGAGACAAAGATTGAATACAAGAGATGAACTAGGGTTTGAGATGAGATGGTGCTAGTGAAGATGTTGATGAAGATTGGTCCTCCCATGATGAGAGGATCATTGGTGATGTCGATGGCTTTGATTTCCCGCTCCCAGAGGGAAGTTTCCCCGACGAAATCGCTCCGCCGAAGAGCAAAAGTGCTCTTGCCCAGGTTCCGTCTCGAGCCGGTGGTACTTCGCCCCAAAAGTATTCTCATTATTTTTTTTCTAGGGAAAATGGCTTCATATAGTAGAAGATGGGAACCGGAGGCCTGCTAGGGGCCCCACAAGCTCATAGGGTGCGCCCTAGGGGGTAGGGCATGCCTCCAGAGCTTGTCGCTCTCTGGTGGCCCCCCTCCTGGTATTTCTTCCACCAATATTTTTAATATATTCCAAAATAATTCTCCGTAAATTTTCAGGTCATTTGGAGTTGTGCAGAATAGCTATCTCTGTTGTAGCCCTTTTCGGTCCAGAATTCCAGCTGTCGGCAATCTCCCTCTTCATGTGAAACTTGCAAAATAAGAGAGAAAAGGCATAATAATTGCATCATAAAGTGGAATAATGACCCAAAACATAACAAATAACAGTAGAAAACATGATGCAAAATGGATGTATCCGCGGGCATCTTCAAAAAATTCTCCATGTTTACCATCGAAGTACTTCCATGCATCGCCATCAGCGGGGTGCCTCATTACATTAGCCTCTTGAACCCTCTTTTCCTAGTGCCACTGGGTGTTCTCTGATATTTCCCTCCAAGGAAAAAATCTTTGTAACCGTGGGATTGTCGGAAAGTATCGAAGGATCTTATGAGGAACCTTTTTTCTTTCCATCGACGTGTCTCCACCTTGATGTACCACAGTGGGGACAATGAGTAATGTTGGCATAGTCTCCCCAATACAAAATGCAGTCATACTTGCATACATGGGTTGTCTAATATCCAAGACCAAGATCAGAAAGAGCTCTCTTAGCATCAACGTAAGATTTCGGAAAGTCCACCTTAGGCAAAGCAGTATTCAACAGATGAAAAAGCACATTGAGTGTCTTGTTGGTCATATGCGTATATGTTTTCATATGAAGCACCCTGATAATGAACGCCATCTGTTTCATACTGCCACATTCCTTGTGAAGGGGTTTCATCGCTTCTTTGTTGAGCTTCTTAAAAATGTCCAACCCACCGGATGCATCTTCCTTATTCCCAGTTGTTTTGCCCATGTCATCCACTAGAGCTCCCACCATATCGAACACAAATTGTTGGTACAACTCAAAATCATCATAGTCATCAGATTCATAACAATCATCATTGGTAGTACAATTGTGTGCACCGATGTACCATGATTCGGATGATAGATCCACCTCGTATAGGACTTGAGCGTACCAGTGACATTTACATGACATCTGACAACATCAATAGTTTGGCGGATCCCATTACAAGAATTTCTGCATGGGCACAACATATCTTTGGCCCTGTTGTTGTGAGCAAGCGACCGTTCCATGAGTAACCCAACCACGATCCACTACTTGTACAACATGAAGAGTAAATAGAACACACCTGATATTTTCTATAATGTTTTTCAATAAACAGATCTCACCTGCAATCGCTCATGTTTGACGATGCCGTTGTTGCACGTGACTTTGCCCTTCAACTGTGGCGTGTGGCCTCACCGTACCCTCGCAGCCACGTTCACCTCGGCATACCCTCGCAACCACGTTCACCTTGCCATGCCGGCCTCTCGACTCACTGTTGGGGGCATCATATGATGGAGGGCCCTAAGCCGACGATCCCAATTCCCTTTGTTAGGAGGGAACCGAACGATCCTAATTCCAAGTTCCCGTTGTTATGAAAAGAGATCCCTCTAAATGAGTTAGTTGAAAAATAATTACTTATATTTTTTTCTATTTATATTTACAAAAAAATGATGCACCAACATTAATTGTGACACTGGGACTCGTCCCAAAAAATGGACATGCATAGTGACGGCCCAATACGACACCAAAAATCAGTCCGAAACGTCGCCAAAGTTGGCTAGGGCGCTGCCCCGGGAGGAAAACAACTCGTGATGGTGGACCGTCACAGAAAATTGTTTTAGGCGACGGTTCATGTTTTGTTGCCAGTATTTTTGTCATTGTGTAGAGCAAATTTTGTAGTGAAAGCTCTGGAGAGAGTTATGCGTTATTTAAAAGGCATCGCGAGTTATGGAATTCACTACACTGGGTACCCAAAGGTGCTTGAAGGGTATAGTGACTCAAACTGGATCTCTGATGCTGATGAGATAAAGGCCGCAAGCGGATATGTATTGATGGAGGTGGCACCGTTTTTTGGAAGTCTTGCCAGCAGACCATCTTAACGAGGTCAACAATGGCAGAACTCACAACACTAGATACATCTAAGGTCGAAACAGATTGGTTTCGTCGGCTTTTGAATGACTTGTCGATTGTTAAGAAACCTATATCATGTATCCTTATGAACTGCGAAAATCAAACTGTGATCACAAAAGTGAGTAGTGACGAGGGTACAGACCTGGGGTAGGGTCATAGCCTGACCTATACGCCCTACCCAAGGTCACTACCCTAGAAGTTAAGAAGTCCAAGAGGCAACAAAGAACCCCCAGTCAAAGGTGTCGAGTGCAATCCACTCGACCAATCATATCACTCGGGTACCCCTCCTACCTGTTGTCACTCGACCATATAAGGAATCACTCGACCTACTGAAGACCGGGAGTCACTCAGTACCGCAACAGTCGGATATTCACTCCGTAGTCTTTAAGGTCATTAATAGCACTTATGGCTAGCGTTATCAGTAACGCCCCTACTTTATGTACATTAAACCCCTTGTAATGGAGGATGGCTGGGGTCCTGGCGCACTCTATATAAGCCACCACCCTCCTCTGGGACAAGGGTTGGCACCCCTGTAACACCACACACATATAATCCAGTCGACCGCCTCCGGGCACCGAGACGTAGGGCTATTACTTCCTCTGTGAAGAGCCTGAACTCGTAAATCTTGTGTGTACACCTTCACCATAGCTGAGATCTTGCCTCACCATACCTAACCCCTTTCTATTGTCAGTCTTAGGACCACGACAGTTGGCGCCCACCTTGGGACTTGGTGTCTTAGCGACTTGTTGGTGAAGTTGCAAATTTTTCGATCCCCGTCATCATGGTTTCCGGTGGTGGATTGGCTGAAGGCCGCAAGATCCGTCTCGGCGTGCTCGTTTTCATCACCAACGACTCCGCCTGGCTTTAGGAAGCTCCCCTAGACGTCGAGGCACTCCCCGTCTGAGGGGCGACGCACTTTCGTGCATGCGTATGCGGCGTCCTTCTCCTGCAGTCGTCAACCCAGTATCGGTCGGCTCCGATGATGTCTTCTCTCCCCGCTGTTCGCCGCCGCAAGCGATCCGGTCGGTCACGGCTTCATTGGTGGGCGAAACACACGGTGGCTCGACATTTGGCCACCCATCAAGTCACGGCAATCGATCCCGACGAAACTCACCACGGCCTGTTTGACCTGTCGACTAGCTCCGTTGAGACCGCATCCGAGTGCGATAGCAGCGACCCTACGGCTGAAGTCTTGATGGTCGACGGACCACATAGTCCGCCTGGTTTCCGCCGTGAAGACGGCGGGGATGGTGGCGGCGATCCATCGCGCGTCCACGAGGAGTACCATCTCGAACCCCCTCTCTTTGCAGCAGAGAGAAGAACTTCATTGCCGCAACATGGATGCACTCCACATGCCCATCGTTGGAGAAACCCCTAAGGCTCGGGCCTTGGAAGAGGTGTGCTTGGCTAATTTGGCTGAGCACACTTGACTGGAGAACCTCCAGTGCGTACTTGACAAGCGTGCTCGGGAGCGGATCCCTGATTCCAGTCGACGACAGCTTTTTCCACCTCCACCTAAGGTATACCGCACTTCGATTCAAAATCTCACAGCTGCAACCCGAATAGCAGAGTCAATTCAACCTTCCCAGTCGGAGGCTGGCAGAGGTTTGATGCAAATCCGGGCCTTACTTCGGGCAGCAGGAGAACAAAACACAGCAGTGTCTCAGTCGCGGAATAGGATTCATAGCAGATTCGTGGTAGAGGATACTGTTCAGTCAGCCCACGGTCCAAGATCGCCCCTGCAGCGTGAAGGCCGTGGGCAGTATGATCACCAACTCGACTGCGACAATCATCGTCGAGTGCCCACACCCCCTCCAAGGAGTGCATCATATGTGCCTCGGCAGTACGATGATAGACACCTTCACAGTGGCGAGCGCAGAGCACCAGTCGACCCAAGAGAGCCAGGCTTTGATGCAAGATCTATTCTCGTTCAAGGTCTAGTCGACCGGAACAGAGTGCACAGGGAAGAACTTGGCAAAGATCGTCTCACTGGCAGCAGAGTTCATGTTTCGGGTCCAGAGTGTTTCAGCAGAGCCATCAGGGTTGCAGTGATTCCTCCCAACTTCAGTTGGCGACTGGAGTCAGCAAGTTCATTGGAGAGTCCAAGCATGAAACTTGGCTTGAGGATTACCGAGTGGCTGTGCAGATTGGTGGCGGGAATGATGAAGTGGCAATGAAGCATCTTCCTCTGATGTTGGAAGGGTCAGCCAGAGCGTGGTTGACTCAGCTAGCCCCAGGCAGTATATTCAGTTGGGAAGAGCTTGCTCGAGTGTTCGTTAGGACTTTTGAGGGCACTTGCAAGCGACCAGTAGGGTTAACAGAATTACAGCATTGCGTATAGAAACCGAGTGAAACTCTAAGAGATTACATTCAGAGGTGGACCACCTTGCATCACACAGTGGAAAATGTACCTGAGCATCAAGCAGTGTGTGCCTTCAAGGAAGGCGTTAAGTACGGAGAGCTAGTCTTGAAATTCGGTCAGACTGGGGATATGAGCCTGACTCGGATGATGGAAATAGCCACCCGGTACGCTAACGGAGAAGAAGAGGATCGACTCCACAGTGGCAAGGATAAACTAGTCGGCCAGGACGCCGGCGGAGGTAATCGGAAACAGAAATGAAAGGCTGAACCTGCAGCGCCTGGTGAAATTGCAGCAGTAGTGCAAGGAAAGTTTAAAGGAAAACCTAAGGGGCCCTGGACCCCTAAGAAGGTGAAAGATCAAGCGGGAAATGATGTGTTGGATTTACCATGTAGCATTCATACGAATAAGGATGAAGACGGTAATCTGATTTATCCTAAACACACCACTCGACAATGTCGACTCCTGATCCAGCAGTTCCGAGAGAAACAACCCAGTGAGAAGGAAAAAGAGTCGGATAGATACGAGGATGAAGAGGAAGACGATGGTTATCCCAAAGTCAATTCCACCCTGATGATTTTTGCTGATGTTGAGAGCAAGAGTCGATTGAAAGTTATCAACAGAGAAGTGAATATGGTTGCTCCGACAACAACGACCGCATACCTAAAATGGTCAAAAACAGCCATCACATTCGACCAGTCTGATCACCCGGCGCATATAGCCACTCCTGGGAGGCAAGCGTTGGTGGTCGACCCAGTAGTCGAAGGCACTCGACTGACCAAAGTGTTAATGGATGGTGGTAGCAGCCTGAATATCCTTTATGCTGAGACCTTGAAGGGGATGGGCATTTTGATGTCCAAGCTTAGTGAAAGCAATATGAGCTTTCATGGCATCATCCCTGGAAAGAAAGCCGAATCACTCGGCCAGATCGCCCTTGACGTGGTTTTCGGTGATTCCAAGAATTACCGTAAGGAAAAGTTGACGTTTGAAGTTGTAGATTTCCAGAGTGCTTATCATGCTATTTTGGGTAGGCCTGCCTATGCGCACTTTATGGCTCGACCATGTTACGTGTACCTCAAGCTGAAGATGCCTGGCCGCAAAGGTGTGATCACAGTCACTGGTAATCGGCAGAAAGCAGAGGAATGCTTCCAGAAGGGTTCCAAAATCGTCAATGCACAGATGGCAGTAGTTGAATTGCAGGAGTATCAGAAAAATGCAGATCCGAGTGATTTGTTACGGGCCAAGAAGCCTGCCACAGACTCTGCATTTCAGTCGTCTGGAGAAATGAAACCGATTCATATTCACCCGACCGATCCCAATGCTGCACCGACTCATATCTCAACAACGCTCGACAGCAAATAGGAAGAAGCGCTCATCCAGTTCCTCCGTGAGAACTGGGACATATTTGCATGGAAACCTTTTGACATGCCGGGTGTACCCAAAGGACTGGCTGAGCATCGTTTGCGTGTCGATCCGAAGGTAAAACCCGTCAAAGAGCATCTTCGACGGTCCGCCGTGTAGAAGAGAAAAGCAATTGGCGAGGAAGTGGCTCGACTCCTAGCGGCAGAGTTCATCCGAGAGATCTACCACTCCGAGTGGCTAGCCAATGTGGTCATGGTCCCTAAGAAGGACAATTCACTTCGTATGTGCATTGATTTCAAGCATATCAATCGGGCCTACCCGAAAGATCATTTCCCTCTCCCCTGCATCGATCAGATTGTTGACTCGACTGCGGGGTGTGAGCGCTTGTCTTTTCTAGATACATATTCCAGGTATCATCAGATCCGACTGTATGGTCCCGATGAAATAAAAACAGCTTTCATCACCCCATTTGGGTGCTTTTGCTATGTCACCATGCCATTTGGTCTCAAAAATGTCGGCGCCACATTCATGAGGATGATTCAGAAGTGCCTGCTCACTCAAATCAGCCGGAATGTGGAAGCATATATGGATGACATTGTGGTCAAGTCACGTATAGGTTCCGACCTGCTGACCGACCTCGCAGAAACCTTCGCCAACCTGAGAAGATATGATATCAAGCTTAATCCATCGAAGTGCACATTCAGAGTCCCAGGTGGAAAGTTACTCGGTTTCCTCGTTTCCGAACGAGGGATCAACACGAATCCAAAAAAAGTTGGTGCCATCCTCCGAATGAAACGCCCCGTGCGTGTGCATGACGTTCAGAAGCTTACTGGTTGTTTGGCCGCCTTGAGTCGATTCATTTCTCGTCTCAGTGAAAAGGCTTTACCACTTTACCAATTGATGAAGAAATATGATTAGTTCGAGTGGACTGATGAAGCTGACGCAGTGTTTGCAGAGCTCAAAACCCTGCTTTCCACCCAGCCGGTGCTTGCTGCGCCAATCAGCAAAGAGCCTTTACTGCTTTAGATTGCAGCCACTGGACAAGTTGTCAGTACAGTACTCACGGTCGAGCGGGAAGAAGAAGGAAAAGCTTATAAAGTTCAGCGCCCAGTGTATTATCTCTCTGAAGTTTTGACTCCATCCAAGTAGAGATATCCACATTATCAGAAGCTTGTTTATGGAATCTACATGACCATGAAGAAGGTTACACACTATTTCTCTGATCACTCCATTATAGTCGTCAATGATGCACCATTATTGGAAATTCTGAATTACAGAGATGCAACTGGTCAAGTGGCAAAATGGGCAATCGAACTCCTTCCATTGGATATCAAGTTTGAGGCAAAGAAAGCTATCAAGTCCCAAGCAATTGCAGACTTCCTCGCCGAGTGGATTGAGCAGCAACTTCTGACTCAAGTTCACTCGGAGCATTGGACCATGTTCTTTGATGGCTCCAAGATGTTGAATGGTTCCGGCGCTGGGTATTATTGGTATCCCCCCGTGGAGACAAGCTCAGCATCGTTCTCCAGATTCATTTTGATTCCTCCAACAATGAAGCTGGATATGAAGCACTTTTATACGGGTTGCGTATGGCCATTTCACTCGGCGCCCGTCGTCTCATGGTCTACGACGACTCAGATTTAGTGGTTAATAAAGTAATGAAAGAGTGGGATGTCAGGAGCCCGACTATAACTGGTTATTGTAACGTAGTGAGAAAGTTGGAAAAGAAGTTTGAAGGGTTGGAGCTTCACCATATACCTCAACTGAAAAATCAAGCTGCATATGAATTGGCAAAGATAGGATCCAAGAGAGAGACCATTCCTAGCAATGTGTTTTTGGAACATATTCACTTGCCTTCAGTTCAGGAAGATCCTTTCACTAAAGAGCCCCCACAGCCTAAGAGTGCCACAGATCCGACTGAAGTCGATGTTCTAGCCGTGGTCGACTTGATCATGGAGGTTTTGGTTGTCACTCCTGACTGGACAGTGCCATACATTGCATACATTCTTAGGAAAGAACTTCCAGAGGATGAAGAAGAAGCTCGACAAATCATCCGTCGATCCAAAGCATTTACTGTGATAAGAGGGCAGTTGTTCAGAGAAAGTGTAACTAGAGTCAGCCAGAAATGCATCACGCCAGAAGAAGGCCGAATGATATTAATTCGGGGACCTGTGGTCACCATGCGTCCTCCCAGAACATCGTGGCCAAAGCATACCGAGCTGGATTTTACTGGCCTCATGCCAATGAGATGGCAAAATAAATAGTAGACAAATGTGAAGGCTGCCAGTTCTACTCTAACATGTCCCATAAACCCGTGTCAGCTCTGAAGACTATTCCACTCGTCTGGCCTTTTGCTGTCTGGGGATTAGATATGGTCGGACCTCTGAGGACTGGCAGAAGTGGCTTTACTCATGTGCTCATAGCAGTCGACAAGTTCACCAAATGGATTTAAGCCAAGCCCATCAAAAACCTTGAAGCAAGTACAAATGTTAGCTTCATCAGAGAATTATCATTTAGATATGGTGCTCCGCATAGCATCATCACTGATAATGGGTCGAACTTTGATTCTCACGAGTTCAGGGCCTTCTGTGCTTCCCAAGCCACTAGGGTCGACTATGTTTCAGTCGCCCACCCTCAGTCGAATGGACAAGCTAAAAGAGCAAATGGATTGATTCTCGAAGGACTGAAACCCGGATTGATGCGTGACCTCAAGCATGCAGCAGGTGCCTGGGTCGATGAACTTCCATCAGTACTTTGGGGGTTGAGGACGACTCCAAATCGATCGACTGGCCGGCTGATGACCCACAAGTGTAGGGGATGGCAACAGCTTTCAAGGGTAGAGTATTCAACCCAAATTTATTGATTCGACACAAGGGGAGCCAAAGAATATTCTTAAGTATTAGCAGTTGAGTTGTCAATTCAACCACACCTGGATAACTTAGTATCTGCAGCAAAGTATTTAGTAGCAAAGTAGTATGATAGTAATGGTAACAGTGGCAAAAGTAAAGATAGCAGTATTGTAGTGATTGTAACAATGGCAACAGAAAAGTAAATAAGTGAAGCAAAATATATGAAAAGCTCGTAGGCATTGGATCAGTGATGGATAATTATGTCGGATGCGATTCCTCATGTAATAGTTATAACATAGGGTGACACAGAACTACCTCCAATTCATCAATATAATGTAGGCATGTATTCTGAATATAGTCATACGTGCTTATGGAAAAGAACTTGCATGACATATTTTGTCCTACCCTCCCATGGCAGCGAGGTCCTAGTGGAAACTAAGGGATATTAAAGCCTCCTTTTAATAGAGTACCACACCAAAGCATTAACACATAGTGAATACATGAACTCCTCAAACTACGGTCATCACCGAGAAGTATCCCGATTATTGTCACTTCGGGGTTGTTGGATCATAACACATAATAAGTGAGTATAGACTTGAAAGATAGGATCAAGAACTCACATATATTCATGAAAACATAATAGGTTCAGATCTGAAATCATGGCACTCGGGCCCTAGTGACAAGCATTAAGCATAGCAAAGTCATAGCAACATCAATCTCAGAACATAGTGGATACTAGGGATCAAACCCTAACAAAACTAACTTGATTACATGGTAAATCTCATCCAACCCATCACCGTCCAGCAAGCCTACTGTCGGTTTCAAAACCGGCGGATCTCGGGTAGGGGGTCCCGAACTATGCGTCTAGGCAGATGGTAACAGGAGACCAGGGACACGATGTTTTTACCCAGGTTTGGACCCTCTCGATGGAGGTAAAACCCTACTCCTGCTTGATTAATATTGATGATATGGGTAGTACAAGAGTAGATCTACCACAAGATCATAGAGGCTAAACCCTAGGAGCTAGCCTATGGTATGATTGTTGTTCGTCCTACGGACTAAAACCCTCCGGTTTATATAGACACTAGAGAGGTCTAGGGTTACACAGAGTCGGTTACAATGGGAGGAGATCTACATATCCGTATCGCCAAGCTTGCCTTCCACGCCAAGGAAAGTCCCATCCGGACACGGGACGAAGTCTTCAATCTTGTATCTTCATAGTCCAGGAGTCCGGCCAACGGTTATAGTCCGGCTATACGGACACCCCCTAATCCAGGACTCCCTCAGTAGCCCCTGAACCAGGCTTTAATGACGATGAGTCCGGCGCGCAGATTTGTCTTCGGCATTGCAAGGCGGGTTCTTCTCCAAATTCCATATACATGTCGAATAGTGTCCGGCTTCTGGTGAATGTTGCGCTCCTTGGCTTCTGCGCTCAATAATGGCCATCTTCCATGTGTCAAACGAATGCGAAAAGCCAAGGTGTTTTTTTATTTACCCCCCTAGCTACGCAAATGAGCCGCCCATAAAAGAGACGGGGATTTAGATCCAAATCACACCATCTTCCCTCCGCGAGCATTCATCAGAGCGCATTCGACAAAGATCCATTCCATCATGGCCAGTCGATGCAGCTCCTCATCTCGCCCCCTCCCCCAACCCTCAGCCTGGAGATTGGGAGAGATGCTCCGTCCCGCACAGCGAGCTAGTGGTGCTTCAAGCCAAGGGGCTTCTCCCCCCAGCCTACATGGTCCCAGTTCGAGCCGGGCTTGCCACCTATAATGGTGGAGAGCAAGCGGAGAGCGTCCCCAATCCCTCCAAAGGAGAGCGGGTATGCCTTGTCCCTTATTTGATAAGAGGGCTCGGATTTCCAATTAATCCGTTTCTCTGGGGGCTCCTGGAGTTCTACGGCCTCCAGTTGCACAACCTTACGCCTGCCTCCATATTGCATATTGCGGGCTTCGTTGCCCTTTGCGAGCTGTTTTTGGGCATCGAGTCTCATTTCGCGCTGTGGAAGAAGCTGTTCTGCCTTGTGCCCTGTTCTCAGGAGGGGTCGATATATCAAGTGGGCGGAGCCGAACTATGGCGCATCGCCGAGACCAGATATCTATCCGGAACCCCAAAGAAGGCATCCGAAGACTGGCCTTCGGAATGGTTTTATATAGAAGATGTCCCCCTGCCGGACCCTGTTTGGATCGGCCTCCCTGAGTTCAATAATGCTCCTCTGAAGAAACGCCTAAGCTGGCGTCCACGGAGCCCTCAGAAGGAAAATGGCAAGGACTTCCTGTACCTGATGAGCCGGATAAGGTTGTTAGCTCATTTCGGACTGACCATGATCGAGGTCATGGACACATGCATTATGCGGGGGGTGCAGACGCTTCAGTATAGAGGCCACCCCATGTGGGATTTCAACGGGGAGGACGACACCACTTGGTGCGGTCGTAAGGGGCCGAATCGGCTGCCGCTCTAATAAAGATCTTGTCCGCTTTGTACAAGGGAGAAGAGGAGGAATTCCTCCGCGTCAACCTACGGGGCGGATTTTCTATGTACAATCCTCCAAGCTGGGTAAGCGGACACTTTCACTCGCCCATCCGTTTCATATTCCCATAGTTAAGTATTCAGTCTAGCAATTTCAACGCAGGAGCTACGCCAGGCTGTAAAGGAGATAAACAACCCTCCTCCACAACCCGAGGACCCGGAACGGTCCTTCGACCCGGACTCCCAAGAGGACCCGGACTTATCTGTGGAGCTGATCGATGGGGTGTTTCATCAATTGAGAAAGGACAACACCTTAGTGGCCATTACGGCCAATTATCCCGGACTACTTCCAGCCTCACAAGTAACCGAGACCGAAGTCCCGGTACTTTTAAGATGATCCACCCGTGCTTATTTTTGATCACCGTATACCAACGGCGTTTTTGCAGGGGAAGTCCTTGAGGCGGAGGGCCGAGCCTACAGTGGCTAGCCAACAAGGAGCATCAAGGCCCAACAGGCTGAAAAGAAGTGCGGTCCGGATTGAGACACCGGCACAACGGTATGGTGCGCAATTTAATTCCCAGGGTTTATTCCCTCAAGGTATACTAACGCTCGTGCTCTCTTTAGGAAGAAGAGCGCTCGCCGGACTATATCCGGAGAGGTTGCCAATCGTGCCTCCACCGGCCAGGCTTCAAGGCCGGGTCCGGAAGCAGAGGCGAACACGAGGCGTGCACCGGGCGCTCCTCCGACAGAGGATGTGGACGGGATGTCTGCCACCAATTCCGAGGTGGAGAGTGCCATGAACCACAGGCGTCGCCGGACAGTTCTTCGTGACACTTGTTTCTCCCCACAGGCATTGGATGCCTTCAATACGGGAGATGCGTACCTCCGTGCCGCTCAAAATGGACTAGCCAGAGCCACAAAGCAGTATGTAAAAGACATACGGGTGAGAAAATTTGATGGTTATATATGCCAGTAGCCCCCGAGACTTGAAACAGTTAGAATAACTGATTTAAGGATCATTTGTTATGCAGGATCTTACAGAAAAGAATACCCAACTGTCCCAGGAGCTGGAAGAGTGCAAAGCCCAACTTGAGGCCGCACTAGACACGGCAGGGGAGGCCAAGGAGACCCCCTCTGGTAATATATGCTTCGAAAGATAAGTATGTTGTGAAGTGCGGCATGTGTGCAAATCTGACAATAACAGTGCAGATGGCGCCGGAGTGGATCCGGACAAGCAACAACTCTTGCGCCAGTTAAAGGCTGGCGAGAGTGTGCTTACGAGGGTGAGGCAAGAGAAGAATAAGCTCCAAGATGCCAACACCCAGCTGGGCGAGGAACTAAAGGATGTTCGTGCTCAGCTGTCGGACTCCGTGAAGGAGAATCGGCGGCTTCGACGAGGAATTTTTAGTAAGTGCTTGAACGAACTTCGAAAAAGAGTTCGGCGAGGAAGTCGATTGAAAGAGTTATGTCTGTAGGTATGTTGACAGGTCGGCCTGTAGAGGAAATGCCCGGTTCTACGGGTGACCTTCTTCCCGAGCTCTCACAACTGCACGAACGAGTTCGGCAGGTAATGCAAGGCGTCGCCCAGGCCCTATGGCCATCCGTCTCCATGCCTGAAGGCCTTGGAGAGCTTGCAGAGAAGCTGAAGGGAGCGCGGCGGCGCTTACAATTATGGAAGATATCGGCCTGTCGTCAAGGTGCCAGGGAGGCCTGGACCATGGTGAAGACGCGGTACACGAAAGCTGACCCAAACCACATGTCCGAGGTCGGACCTGTAGGGCCTGATGGGAAGGAGATCCCTGTGAGTTTAGTGTACGGCCAGGTAGAGTTGGCCAACAAGTATTCCCAACATGACTGTAAACTAGACAGCCTGTTGGATGGTATTGAAGAGGAATATACCCAGTCAAATTGACTATGTAATTTAAGATGACATGTAAAATGCCTTCTAGCCGGATTGTAGATCGTTTGTCATGGCGGACCTTTTCGCTTTAACCTCTGGACCCAATAGTCCGGAGTGTGTCCGAATACCCTCTCGGTTATGTAAGAACCGGGGCATGCGTGGAGACCAGGCATAGGGGTCATTAGTGCTTGAACAGACAAGTGCCCAACTAGTTATGTTATATTACATGGTTAGTAAGAAACATCTTCCAGGGAGAATAGTTCCGTTAGGGGTTCCTTTCCCTGGGAGGCATGCCCTAAAGTGCATGTCCGGACTGCGAAAAAAGCAGAAAAGCATCCGGGGGAGGATAAATAAAAGAGTGAGAAATAATCTTTGAGTTCACCGACCGAATATTCCCTTAAGAACGCTAGCTTTCGGCTTCACCCAGTCTGAGGTACACATCTGGCTGACCCGGCAGTAACAATCGCAGAGGTGCTCCCTTTACCGCCTAGCCGAACAATCGGGAACGTAGGGGTAAGCACAGGAGCCAGGCAACCCAGCTTGGCCAAAACTTAAGTCATATCGATGCATATAATGGTGAATAAAAGGTACATGCGGAAGTGTGACACATGTGTTGGGCATGAGGCCCGTATAAACAAGCTTCTGTTAAAGAAGCCCCCAGGTATAATGAGCGCGGATAGCGCGTCAATTGTGTGTGAACAAGGCGCGAACGAGCCCTTAAAGGCTGTAAGAGAAAGGGAGGGAGAAGGAGAGAAATTTAAGACAGCTAATGTGTAAAAAATAGACAGAGGAAGGAGACGAACACAGAGTCCGGCGCTAGGCATAGAATCTTCGGAGACAGGCTGCGTTCCATGGGTTCGGCTCGAGTCGGTTATCCGATGCATCTCGTAGATGGTACGCTCCACCAGTCAGGACTTGGTCAATAATGAAGGGACCTTCCCATTTGGGCTTGAGTTTGTCCTTTTTCTTGTTCGGTAGGCCTAGAACTAGCTTGCCCACATTGTAAGTTTTGGCCCGTACTTCTGTGCTTTGATATCTTCGAGCCTGCTATTGATAGAATGCGGAACGGGCTTTTGCCACGTCATGCTCCTCCTCTAAGGCGTCCAAACTGTCCTGCCGATCGAGTTCGGCTTCTCTTTCTTCGTACATGCGCACGCGAGGTGAGTCATGAATTATGTCGCAGGGCAGAACTGCCTCTACGCCGTATACCATAAAGAATGGTGTGAATCCGGTGGTACGATTCGGCATGGTCCGCAGCCCCCAGAGTACGGAGTCGAGCTCCTCTACCCAGTGTGTGTTAGATTCCTTGAGGGACCGCACTAATCTGGGTTTGATGCCACTCATGATTAGACCATTTGCTCGCTCGACTTGACCGTTAGTTTGTGGGTGATAGACTGAAGCGTAGTCGAGCTTGATGCCCATGTTTTTGCACCAGAGTTTGACCTCGTCGGCCATAAAGTTCGTGCCGTTATCAGTGATGATGTTGTGGGGGACGCCGTAATGGTGTACGACCCCTGATATGAAGTCTATCACCGGTTCGGATTCGGCCGTCTTAACAGGCTTGGCCTCTATCCATTTGGTGAATTTATCCACCATGACCAGTACGTATTTTTGCTTGTGGGTTACTCCTTTAAGGGGTCCAACCATGTCAAGCCCCCAGACCGCAAAGGGCCAGGTGATGGGTATAGTTTGGAGGGCGGTGGGTGGCATATGGCTTTGGTTAGCAAAGAGCTGGCAACCGACGCATCGTTGGACTAAGTCCTGAGCATCTGCCCGGGCCGTCAGCCAATAAAACCTTGTACGGAAGGCCTTGCTTACAAGGGCCCGGGCTGCAGCGTGGTGCCCGCCGAGTCCGGCATGAATTTCAACCAGAAGATTTCGCCCTTCCTCTTCGGAGATACACCTTTGAAGGACTCCGTTGGTGCTTTTGTTATAAAGCTCTCCTTCATGGACTTTATAGGCTTTAGATCACCGCACTATGCAGCGTGCCTTGTTTTGGTCCTTGGGAAGTTCCTGCCTAGTTAGGTAGGCTAGGAATGGTTCTGTCCACGGGGCAATGACTGCCATTATTACGTCGGCTGAGGATGTTACTTCGTTGGCAGAGCCTCCCGTTGTGTCACAATGTTCGGTGTCGGGCAGTGCGGTTGGGTCTGGGCTGTTATTTCCGGATTCCCCTTCCCATAATACGGATGGCTTGAATAGCCTCTCCAAGAAAATGCTGGGGGGACTGCATCGCGCTTTGCACCGATGCGTGCCAAGACGTCTGCTGCCTGATTGTTTTCCCGGGCTATATGGTGAAATTCGTGCCCCTCGAACCGAGCTGACATTTTTAGGACGGCGTTGCGATAAGCTGCCATTTTCGGATCCTTGGCATCAAAGTCTCCATTTATTTGGGATATCGGGAGGTTCGAATCCCCACGCACCTCTAGCCGTTGGATGCCCATGGAGACTGCCATCCGGAGACCATGTAGAAGGGCCTCGTATTCGGCTACGTTGTTGGAGTCCGTATACATTATCTAGAGTACGTATTGGACTGTATCTCCTGTTGGGGACGTCAGAACGACGCCAGCCCCCAGACCAGCTAACATTTTGGAGTCGTCGAAGTGCATGATCCGGTTGGAATATGTGTCGTACTCTTTAGGGAGTTCGGCTTCAGTCCATTTGGCGACGAAGTCAGCCAAAACTTGCGACTTAATAGCTCACCGTGGCTTATAGGTTATGTGGAACGGGAGGAGCATAGTGGCCCATTTGGCAATCCGGCAAGTTGCGTCGCGGTTTTTTATGATATCGTTAAGAGGTACTTCAGAGGCTACTGTTATCGAACACTCTTGAAAGTAGTGTCGCAGCTTCCGGGATGCCATAAACACCGCGTACGCTATCTTTTAATAATGCGGGTACCGTGACTTGCATGGAGTGAGGACAGTGGACACGTAGTAAACTGGTTTTTGAAGGGGGGATTTGTGTCCGTCCGTTTCTCGTTCGACGACGAGCACTGCGCTTACAACTTGATAAGTTGCCGCAATGTATAATAGCATTGGTTCGCCGATGTTAGGCGCGGCCAGGACCGGGTTTGTTGCCAATATGGCTTTTATTTCTTCGAGTCCGGCCGTGGCGGCATCCGTCCACTCGAAGTGTTCGGTGCGCCGGAGGAGGCGATAAAGGGGTAATGCCTTTTCTCCCAAGCGGGAGATAAAGCGGCTTAGAGCCGCCATGCATCCAGTCAATTTTTGTATTTGTTTGAGGTCCTTTGGAATATCCAATTGTGACAGAGCTCGGATCTTGGCTGGGTTTGCTTCAATTCCTCTACCGGATACAATGAAGCCCAAGAGCTTTCCGGCTGGTACGCCGAAAACGCATTTTTCCGGGTTAAGCTTGATGTCATATGCTCGGAGGTTATCGAATGTGAGCCTCAAGTCGTCTACTAGAGTTTCGACATGCTTGGTTTTGACGACCACATCATCTACGTATGCTTCCACTGTTTTGCCGATCTGGTTTGCCAGACATGTCTGAATCATGCGCTGATATGTTGCGCCGGCGTTTTTGAGCCCGAAGGGCATTGTGTTGAAGCAGAATGGGCCGTATGGGGTGATGAATGTCGTTGCGGCTTGGTCTGGCTCTGCCATCTTAATTTGATGGTAGCCGGAGTATGCGTCGAGGAAACACAATGAATCGTGTCCTGCGGTAGCGTCGATAATTTGATCGATGCGGGGGAGGGGGAAGGGATCCTTTGGGCAAGCCTTGTTGAGGTCCTTGAAATCGATGCATAGGCGCCAGGATTTGTCCTTCTTTGGTACCATCACCAGGTTTGCTAGCCAGTCCGGATGTTTTATATCTCTGATGAATCCGGCCTCCAGTAGTTTGGCTAGCTCCTCTCCCATGGCTTGTCTCTTAGGTTCGGAGAAACGCCGAAGAGCCTGCTTGACAGGCTTGAATCCTTTTAGGATGTTTAGGCTGTGCTCGGCCAGCCTGCGTGGGATTCCTGGCATGTCTGAAGGGTGCCAGGCAAAAATGTCCCAATTTTCGCGTAGGAATTCTCGTAGTGCGGCGTCTACATCAGGGTTTAATTGCGCCCCGATGGAGGCCGTTTTTGTAGGGTCCGTTGGATGGACTTGGAATTTGACTATTTCGTCCGCCGGTTTAAAGGAGGTGGACTTGGATCTTTTATCGAGTATCACGTCGTCCCTGTTCACCATGGAGCGCAGCGCAGTCAGTTCCTCGGCCGCTAGGGCTTCGGATAGTGCCTCAAGGGCCAGTGCGGCTGTCTTATTTTCGGCGCGGAGTGCTATGTCCGGGTCACTAGCAAGAGTGATGATTCCGTTGGGTCCGGGCATTTTGAGCTTCATGTACCCGTAATGGGGTATAGCTTGAAAAATTGTGAATGCCTCTCGCCCTAATAGAGCGTGGTATCCGCTGCTGAACGGGGCCACTTGAAACGTGACCTCCTCGGACCTGTAATTATCCGGCGTGCCGAACACCACATCCAGTGTGATTTTTCCTGTACAGCATGCTTCCCGACTGGGGATTATTCCTCTAAAGGTTGTGTTGCTTCGCTCAATGCGGCTCCAGTCTATTTCCATTTTTCGAAGGGTTTCCTCATAAATGAGGTTCAATCCGCTGCCACCGTCCATGAGTACCTTGGTAAGGCGAAAGCCGTCCACTATTGGACTGAGGACCAATGCGGCTGGTGCTCGGGCTGTTCGGAATTTAGGTTCATCACTGGCATTAAAGGTAATAGCCGTGTCACTCCATGGGTTTATTGTTGCTACTTGGTAGACTTCGGCAAGGCTGCGGAGTGTTCGTTTCCGCATATTATTTGATGCGAAAGTCTCGAAGACTGTTAATACCGTACTGGTATCCCTGGGCTGGTGCTCTGTGAATTCTGGAGTTAGAAGCTCCTCGCCACTTCTGGCCACCTGCCGGAGTATCCAACATGCTCTAAGGCTATGAGTTGGTGTGGCGCCCTCTGTACTATGAATTTTACAGGGTCCATTGAGCCATCCCTCCAGTACGGTTCCATGCCCTATAGAGGGTTTTTGCTTTTTGGTGTTTAACCCAGGTGTCTGGCGATAATGCACCCTTTTATTTCGGACTGGGGTTGTATTCAGGGCCGGATTGTCCCAAAATTTTATTTCGGTTTTCCAGGCGCTTTCCATCGCACAGTACTTTCATACTATGGATGCCAAGTCGGCGAAGCGTGTAATTTCACGGCGACTTATGGCGTTGAGGATTCCGTTGTCCGTGCAATTATTGCAGAAGAATGAAATTGCATCCTCCTCGCGGCAGTCCTCTATCCTGTTCATAACCAGGAGGAATCTGGCCCAGTAATGGTGTACTGTTTCTGCGGGCTCTTGCTGAATTTGGGATAGATCCCTTATATTTGGGTGGGCGGGTGGAATTAAATCCGGAACCTCGCCCAATCTGAGACTCAGGGGCCAAGGAGTTTCCGAACTCGGAAGCTTGGGTTCTTGGATGTTGTCCAATGAATCTAGCCCGCTGCCTGACTTTAGATTCAGGGCTTGAGTGACGTCCTCCCCTCCGCGGATATCCGGCTTGGAGGGATCGGGAATCCGGACATAACTAGTCCTTAAGATAGATGAAGGCTTGCCGCAATGTTCCTCCACCACTGCGACGTGGTGGGTGACCTGGGGAGAGTTAATCTCTCTCGGATCGGGTTTAAGCCCAATCTAATCGTAGTCTGTAGCGACTCCCAGGGCGGCAATGCGATCCAAGAGCTCGTTTAAGGAAGAGAGCTCCATCGGATCTAACTGCTCGGCAAGTTTCGAGTTGACATGGAGATTGCTTTCGATGACCCGAGAAGTCATCGTCGGCGCGGCGGCCGAACAGGCGGTCATAAGAAAACTGCCAAGCCGGAGGGTTTGGCCGATAGCCAAAGCTCCTTTTGCAACAGCACCATTTTTAAAGACGGGATGAGGCATCCTTCCAGATGGCGATGGCACAGCGGAACTCTCAATGAAAGCACCAATGTCGGTGTCAAAACTGGCGGATCTCGGGTAGGGGGTCCCGAACTATGCGTCTAGGCGGATGGTAATAGGAGACCTGGGACATGATGTTTTTACCCAGGTTCGGGCCCTCTCGATGGAGGTAAAACACTACTCCTGCTTGATTAATATTGATGATATGGGTAGTACAAGAGTAGATCTACCACGAGATCAGAGAGGCTAAACCTAGAAGCTAGCCTATGGTATGATTGTTGTTCGTCCTACGGACTAAAACCCTCCGGTTTATATAGACACCGGAGAGGGCTAGGGTTACACAGAGTCGGTTACAATGGGAGGAGATCTACATATCCGTATCGCCAAGCTTGCCTTCCACGCCAAGGAAAGTCCCATCCGGACACGGGACGAAGTCTTCAATCTTGTATCTTCATAGTCCAGGAGTCCGGCCAAAGGTTATAGTCCGGCTATCCGGACACCCCCTAATCTGGGACTCCCTCACTCTGCCGAACACATAGTAGATGACTTACTTGCACACAACTCGTTATGAACATAATAGTAGATATGAATCATGGCACTGGTGGACGATGAAAGTTCATAGAACATCATCTTGACGATGGGCGGATAATCCAAAACCTAACTCTCAGTTAGATGTCATCACCCATCACCGTCCAGCAAACCGATGGATTACTCCACGGATCAGCACATGAAATTGTGAGAGAGGTTGATGATGACAATGTATCCCTCTCGGAGCCCGTTGGACTCCAAATCACCCTCCGAGGCAGGGCTCGTGCGTCCGTATCGTAAAATGCGATGAAACTTCCTCACTGATGTTTTTTCTCTGCGAAACGGAATATATGGAGTTGGAGTTGAGGTTGAGGTCGGTGGAGCATCAGGGGGCCCACGAGACAGGGGGCGCGCCCAGGGGGAGGGGCGCGCCCCCACCCTCGTGGACAGGGTGTGGCCCCCCTGGCCTTCATCTTTTGCCGGTATTTTTTATATTTTCCAAAACTTATCTCCGTGGATTTTCAGGTCATTCCGAGAACTTTTGTTTCTGCACAAATATAACACCATGGCAGTTCTGCTGAAAACAGCGTCAGTCCGGGTTAGTTCCATTCAAATCATGCAAGTTAGAGTCCAAAACAAGGGCAAAAGTGTTTGGAAAAGTAGATACGTTGGAGATGTATCAACTCCCCCAAGCTTAAACATTTGCTTGTCCTCAAGCAATTCAGTTGACAAACTGAAATTGATAAAGAAAAACTTTTACAAACTCTATTTGCTCTTGTTGTTGTAAATATATAAAGAAAGCATTCAAGGTTTCAACAAAGATTATGAACTAACCACATTCACAATAACACTCAGGTCTCATGTTTACTCATATCAATGGCATAATCAGCTAGCGAGCAATAATAATAAAACTCGGATGACAACACTTTCTCAAAACAATCATAATATGATATAACAAGATGGTATCTCGCTAGCCTTTTCTGAGACCGCAAAACATAAATGCAGAGCACCTTTAAAGATCAAGGACTGACTAAACATTGTAATTCATGGTAAAAGACAGTCAAGTCATACCCAATATAAACTAATCGTAATACATGCAAATGACAGTGTGCTCTCCAACGGGTGCTTTTTAATAAGAGGGTGATGACTCAATATAAAAGTAAATAGATAGGCCCTTCGTAGAGGCCAGAGGGAAGCAGGGATTTGTAGAGGTGCCAGAGCTCGATTTTAAAATAGAGAGATAAATAACATTTTGAGCGGCATAATTTCACTGTCAACACAACAACTATGAGATGGCGATATCTTCCATACTACATGCATTATAGGCGGTTCCCAAACAGAATGGTAAAAGTTTATACTCCCCCACCACCAACAAGCATCAGTCCATGGCTTGCTCGAAACAACGAGTGCCTCCAACTAACAACAATCCTGGGGGAGTTTTGTTTAATTATTTTGATTTGCATTGATCTTTTTGATCATGGGACTGGGCATCCCGGTTACCACCCATTTTCTCGTGAATGAGGAGCGGAGTCCACTCCTCTTGAGAATAACCCACCTAGCATGGAAGATACAGACATCCCTAGTTGATACATGAGCTGCTCGAGCATACAAAACATAATTTCATTCGAAGGTTTGGAGTTTGGAACATACAAATTTACTTGCAATGGCAGGTAAATACCGCATATAGGAAGGTATAGCGGACTCATATGGAATAACTTTGGGGTTCATGGAGTTTGGATGCACAAGCAGTATTCCCGCTTAGTACAGGTGAAGGCTAGCAAAAGACTGGGAAGCGACCAACTGAGAGAGCGACAACAGTCATGAACATGCATTAAAATTTATCAACACCGAGTGCAAGCATGAGTAGGACATAATCCACCATGAACATAAATATAGTGAAGGCTATGTTGATTTTGTTTCAACTACATGTGTGAACATGTGCCAAGTCGAGTCACTCAATTCATTCAAAGGAGGATACCGTCTCATCATACCACACCACAATCATTTTAATAGCATGTTGGCATGCAAGGTAAACCATTATAACTCATGGCTAATTAAGCATGGCATAAGCAACTATAGTCTCTAAATGTCATTGCAAACATGTTCATTCATAATAGGCTAAATCAGGAACGATAAACTCATCATGTTTACAAAAACAAGAGAGGTCGAGTTCATACCAGCTTTTCTCATCTCAACCAGACCATTATATATCGTCATTACTGCCTTTCACTTGCACGACCGAATGGTCTGTATAATAATAAGAGTGTACATGCATTGGACTAAGCTGGAATCTGCAAGCATTCATTTCAAGAGAGAAGACAAAGTAATATGGGCTCTAAATTAAATCAACAATAATGCATATGAGAGCCGCTAAACATTTTCAATATGGTCTTCTACTCTCGACCCCCAAAGGAAAGAAAAGAAAAATAAAGCTATTTACACGTGAAAGCTCCCAACAAGTAAAAGAAGAACAAGAAATATTTTTGGGTTTTCTTTTTAATTATTACTACAGGCATGGAAATTAAACTAACTAATTTTCTTTTTGGTTTTTTCATAAGGTTTATCAAGCATACAAGAAGAAAACTAGAAAAAGAATTTAAACTAGCATGGATAATCCAATGAAAGAGTATGAGCATCAATGACTATAATAGTGTGTGAACATGAACGTAAAGTCGGTGAGAAATACGTACTCCCCCAAGCCACTGGTGGAAAAAAGGCCTTTGGTCGCGGTTCGCAACTGCCATTAGTCGCGGTTGCGCAACCGCGACCGACCGGGCGCGACTAAAGCCCCCCCCCCCTTTAGTCGCGGTTGCTTAAGAACCGCGACTAAAGGCCCGTCCACGTGGGCGCCAGGTGGCCGTCGGGGCGGAGGACCTTTAGTCGCGGTTCTTCTGGCCAACCGCGACTAAAGGCCGCCGCAGGTTTAGGGTTTTAGCCCCCCCCCCTAAACCTCCCCCTTAAACCTGTTTTCTGTTTAATTTGTATTGTTTTATTTCTTTTGTGCTTTATTTTAATTTAGAAGGAGTTTCATATATTCTACGGTACTACATACATGCATATGAATGTACAATTTCAAATAAATTTGAAATTAGAACCGAAAAGAATTCAAGAGGAATATACAATATATATTCAATATCATCGGATGACCATATACAATTTTGAACAAGTTTCCATACATGATTTAATGCATATAAAGTTCTACGTCCTCGTAATAGTGTTCTCCTTTAGGATGGAGGACTTCCCTGCTGAACCATCCAGCTAGTTCCTCTTGAAGTGGTCGGAAGCGAGCTTCTGGACTAAGCATCCACCGGAGGTTATTCCTCTTAGCATTGGTATCACTCGGAACCCGCTCAGAGGTGTATCTCCGGATCATCTCACAGACATAGTATCCACATAGATTGGTCTCCGGTGGCTGAATATCCCCAGCATTCTTAGCCTTTAACATTTTGAATTCTAGCTCTTTTTTGAATTCACCGACCTTTGTATCTACGAACCGTCTCCAAACCCTACGAGGCAAAGAAAATTAAATGAACAAGAGAGTTATTAATTAGTTACTTGATATTAGGAAATGAACGAAATAGGCCGATCGATATAGAGCGCAAATGAATGAAAATAATTACTTCTGCAGCATTCTTCTCATGCCGCCCCAAAGCTTTGGATCCATATTCACAGAGTCGTGGACGAGACATTCTGAGGTGTTAACTTTAATTACTAGCAGAATCCAGTGGAACCTGCGGACACGATACATGCACAGTACGTCATGCATAACTCATCGATTAGCCGGCCACATACCATGCATGGAGTAAACAAAAGAGAATGTGCTCAAGACAGAAACACTCACTCAAAATGGTAAGGAAATAGAATATCACTTTTGAGTTCCTGCTTTGTAAGAAACTGCCACAGGTCTGCCTCCACGTCGGCGGGGTAACGCTCCAACACATGTCCATTAACGATGTGTGGGTCAATGAACCCAACATCATGGATGTTCCTTACTCTGCATTCCTTAATCTTCATTCTGCATGTATAATAGCGGACACAACAATATAGTTAGGACATATATATAGTGCAGGCAATATGAACGAGATGGGGTAGAAATTAATAAATCACTTACAGAACGTAGCAACTGATGATAGATTTATCGAGCTCGCGCAGATTGAAAAGCTGGAACAATTCACTCAGTTCAATTTGTACATAGTAATGTTTGAAGTGATGCTCATGTCTAACTTCCGCATAAATATATTCTTTGGCGTTTTTATTTTTTATGTAACCCTTGTACCATTTCAGCAGACCTTTCATTTGTGGAGGTAGATCCTTTTCCTCCGCAGGCTCGACGAGAGGCCCATTCTTGACATATGTAATTACTACCTCCTTCACTGGCGCCTCATCAAGGCCTAACAGTTCACGAAGAGTAATACCTAAGTTGGCCGCTTGTTCTCTGGCACTCGTTACAGTCAATCCCTGTGCTGCCGCAGCTTGTATGATCTCGGGGTCATCTGGACAGAAGGCTTCCACTATAAGCGGGGCAATCGATTGTTTACTTTGTTCCCCGAGTTGGGCAACTTGTTTCCCGCTTTTTTTACTTTCGGCCTTCTCCCGCTCTTTGTTCTCCTTGAACATGAGTGCCTGCCTGCGAAGTTCACGTGCATAGTCGTTAGGCAGATTCTTCGCGGCTTGGGACGGTGTGCTCAAAAATGACTTAGCCCACTTCTTTTGCTCATCAGAAAATACTGGCTTGGGCTCGGGCTCTGTTTTCTTCTTGCAGTCCGCCTTCCATTTCTCCAAATCAGCAGCCGCGGCCGCGTCGACTTCCTCGGCACTACGTTCCCAAGGCCTTGTGGGGAGAGGCTTCAGTGATGGCTCCGGTACCTTTGTGGTCTTAGGTACATAAGGGTCCGGGTTAATAATCCAGGACTGCTTCTGCTTCTTTGCCGGAGGTGGATTGGGGGGCGGCGTCTGATCACCCGCCGGACGAGGACTGGGGGGCGGCGGCTGATCACCCGCCGGACGTTGTGGACTGGGGGGCGGCGTCGGCTGACGTGACGGAGGTGTAGGTGAACCGCCACCACCACCACCACCACCACCACCGCCACCGCCACCACCACCACCGTAGGGTGGTGGACTTGTTGTCCTTGGCGCCTCGCCTGGAAACTTGATAAACTTCTTTTGCCATAGAATGAAATGGCGCTTGACATCTCCAAGTCTTTTCTCCCCTTCAGGTGTAGCAATGTCAATCTCCAGGTCCTCAAACCCTTGGACTATGTCCTCCACCGTGACACGAGCATAGCCATCTTGAATGGGGTTGTTGTGGTGGAGTGCTCCAGGTAAACATGGTAAAGCACTGCCGATGGCTACCTTCATGGACATGTTCCCGATAGGATAATACAGATGACATTCTTTCATCTCCTTTATATCGTCCACGGGGTAGCGAGGAGGCTCCGATGAAGTAATTTCGACCACCAGAGGCTCCGGTGCAGTAATTTGGACCACCAGAGGCTCCGGTGGGGCCTCCGTGGAAGCCACGCTGCTTCTCCGCTGCTGGCTTCCGAGATCCGCTGGATGATCTTCATGCTGCACCCGAGCTGCATCTCTTTCGGCTACTAGTACACTCATGGTTTTCTTCATCACCTCCATTTCCGATGCCAACCGCGCCACAACATCTGCTTCCTGATCCATCTTTCTCTTACGGCTTCTGTAACCATACGGGTCATCGTTCTGGGGGAACCCTATTTTCCACGGAATGTGCCCCATGCCTCGTACACGTCCTCCGTGTTCAGGATTCCCGAGGGCTTTTGTCAGCGCGTCGTTCTCTCTGTTGAACTTGATCTTCCCCTGTTGAGCATCCCTCATTGCGTTAATAAGGGCTTGGGTGGGTTTAATTAATTTGCCCCGGTAAACACACTCCCCTGTCTCCGGGTTCAGCGTTCCCCCATGCCCGTACCACCAGCTTTTGGCCCTTGGGTCCCATCCCTCCGTACCTGGACGGATTCCTCGCGCCCTCAGCTCGTTCTCCATCTTCTCCCACCTAGGCTCCCAAAGGCGATACCCTCCTGGCCCCATAACATGATTGTACTCCTTCTTAGCCGCATTTTCCTTATTTTTTTCGATATTTGAATGAACTGCTCCGATTTCTTTTGCTTCACAAATTCTGGCCAATCATCTTTCAGTTTCTCATATTGTCCTTTGAAATCCGGAGTCTTGTTCTGCTTGACAAAGTCGTGGGCTAGATTTTGCTTGAATTTCCGGAATGCGTCGGCCATCTTATGAAGAGCGAACTGTTTGACTAGCCTCCTCCTCTCCTTGTTTTCCTCAATCTTGTTACCCTCCTCATCGAATTTGTTGTATTCCGGAGGTAGAGCGAAATGTTCCATAAGCTTCTTGAAGCAATCTTTTTTTGTTCTCTTATCGACAAAAGTGAAACCATCAATTCGTGCCTTCTTTGGCTCATTCCACTCCTGGACGGTGATCGAGACGTTGTCTCTAACAATGGCTCCGCATTGGCTGACAAACTTGGTGGCGTTCTTGCGGGGCTCCAGCGGCCTGCCGGTTGCACTGTCGACAACCTCGATGGTGCATGTTTCTCCTTGTTTCATCGTCTTGGTTGCGCCACGCTTTGACGACGTACTCGATTGTTTCGACGATCCGGCCGAGGGCTAAAATAAGAAAGAGTCGCGCGCGTTAGTACACACATATTTATTCAAATCAGTTAGTTTGTATCACCAGAGGCTCAATGTATATATATACCTCGGCGCCGGAGGTGGTTGCTACTTCCATTTGAAGATCGTCGTTTATCGACGTTTGTTCGGCATCATCTTGCTGACGACGCCCTTCATCTTCACCGTCAAGGTTCAGATAAGAAGAGATATCATCTTCTTCTTCTCCGGTCGGCACATATTGAATATCGCCGTTTATGATGCCGAAAATATGTGCTTCACCGTCCGGATCATAGTTGTCCATAATCGGGTCAGCTCTATCGTCCGCCATTATGTCAGTCCTGAAAACATGTAGTAAAAACAAATTAATTAAGTGAAGAAGGGGGGCGGTGGCGGTGGCGGTGGCGAAAGGGCGGTGGCAAAAGCCGGGGGCGAGGAAGGGGTGGGAGAGGGTGTCGCGGTAGAGCGCGAGACGGGGCGGCAGACGACGGCGTCACGGAGAGGGGAGGCGAGGACAACACATTTATTTTCTTTTCTTTTTCTTTTTAAAAAATGTTCTCCTTTGTTTATTTTCTTTTTCTTTTTCTTTTTTTATTTTCATTTCTTTTCCTTTCTTTTTCTGTTTCGTTTTTCTTTTCTTTTTTTGTTTATTGTTCTTTTTCTTTTTCTTTTTAAAAAATGTTCTCCTTTGTTTATTTTCTTTTTCTTTTTCTTTTTTTATTTTCATTTCTTTTCCTTTCTTTTTCTGTTTCGTTTTTCTTTTCTTTTTTTGTTCATTGTTCTTTTTCTTTTTCTTTTTTTTTACAAAATGTTCTCCTTTGTTTATTTCTTTTTCTTTTTCTTTTGTTTATTTTCATTTCTTTTCATTTCTTTTTCTGTTTCGTTTTTCTTTTCTTTTTATTAGACACAAAAAATTCTTCTTCCTTTTTTTCTTCTTTCTTTTTTCTTCTTCCTTTTTCCTTTTTCTTTCTTCTTCTTCTTCCTTTTTCTTCTTCCTTCTTCTTCTTCTGCCGGCGCACGGGCGGCGGGCAAGGGCAGGGCGGCGGCGGCGGGCAAGGGCGCAACGCACGGCGGGCAAGGGCAGGGCGGCGGCGGCGCTCACTGGGGACGGGGGCGGCGGGCAAGGGCAGGGCGGCGGGCAAGGGCAGGGCGGCGGCGGCGCTCACTGGGGACGGGGGCGGCGGCGCTCACTGGGGACGGGGGCGGCGGCGCGCAGGGCTTCGGCGTCGGCGTCGGCGTCGGGGCAGGGCGTCGGCGTCGGCGTCGGTCGGGGCAGGGCGTCGGCGTCGAGAGAGAGGAGAATGGGAAGTGGCAAAACTGCTAAGTGCAGTATATATAGACGCACCTTTAGTCGCGGTTGGAGAGAAGGACCGCGACTAAAGGTACCCTTTAGTCGCGGCCCGCCACACCAACCGCGACTAAAGGGTTTTGGCGCCGCCTCCGTCCCCGCGCAGAAAGACCCTTTAGTCGCGGCTGGGGAGGCGGGCCGCGACTAAAGGTACCCTTTAGTCGCGGCCCGCCTCCCCAGCCGCGACTAAAGGGTTTTGGCGCCGCCTCCGTTCCCGCGCAGAAAGACCCTTTAGTCGCGGTTGGAGATGCGGACCGCGACTAAAGGGTACCTTTAGTCGCGGCCCGCCTCCCCAACCGCGACTAAAGGTCTGTGCTAGAACTGGCGCGGTGCGGTGGGATGTTTAGTCCTACCTCACTAGCCGAGAGGCTTCGACAGTGGTTTATAAGCGCGGCTGTGCTCACCACTTCGAGCTCCTCTCAAATGCAGGCTTACGGGCCTATTCTGTCACTATGTGCATGTGGGCCTACTGGGCCTTCTGCGGGCCTGAATCCTGGCCCTTTAATGGGCTTCTAGTCGTATTCAGGCCGTGGTGGCCCAGTAGGTAGCATTTTTTTTTCCTTTTTTCTTACCCCTTGAAAAATAAAACTAATTCATTTTAAAACCCCTTGAAGGTTTGACAAAAGGTTTGATACAATAAATTATTACACATCATTTCTTCCCTTGTGTCCCTGCTTGCTTACGATTGTGCCGTATCCATGGAGCATCCTCATCATTTAACTTAATGCTTGGGTCGGTGTTCACTTTGAAGGGCGGAATTTCAGCAAACATATTATAATCTTCTGACATGTCTGTCTTGTCCTCCACTCCCACGATGTTTCTTTTCCCTGAAAGAACAATGTGGCGCTTTGGATCATCGCATGATGCACTGATCGTTTTCTTATCTTTCCGTTTCCTCGGTTTGCTACTCATGTCCTTCACATAGAAAACCTGAGCGACATCTTTCGCTAGGACGAATGGTTCGTCAAGGTAACCAAGATTGTTGAAATCCACCATTGTCATTCCGTATTGCTGGTCCACCTTTACCCCACCTCCTGTTAGCTTGAACCATTTGCACCGGAACAAAGGGACCTTAAAGGAGGGTCCATAGTCAAGTTCCCATATCTCCTCTATGTAACCATAATATGTGACCTTTTGCCCATTCTCGGTTGCTGCATCAAAGCGGACACCACTGTTTTGGTTGGTGCTCTTTTTATCTTGGGCGATCGTGTAAAATGTATTCCCATTTATCTCGTACCCTTGGAAAGTCGTTATAGTCGAAGATGGTGTCTTGGCCAACATGTACAGCTGATCTACAACATCATTGTCATTCATTAAATGTTTTCTCAACCAACTGCCGAAAGTCTCCATGTGGGCCTTCCTAATCCAGGATTCAGGCTTCCCCGGGTTCTCCGAGCGTAAAATATTCTTGTGTTTCTCAAAGTACGGAGCCACCAAGCTGGAATTGGTCAGTACAGTGTGGTGTGCTTCAGTCAGAGAATGGCCGTCCATACATATCGTTGATTTCCTTCCGATCGTGCCTTTTCCACTTAGTCTCCCCTCGTGCCGCGATCGAGGAAGACCAATCGGCTTAAGGTCAGGAACAAAGTCAACACAAAACGCAATTACCTCCTCATTTCCATAGCCCTTGGCGATGCTTCCTTCTGGCCTAGCACGGTTACGAACATATTTCTTTAATACTCCCATGAACCTCTCGAAGGGGAACATATTGTGTAGAAATACAGGACCGAGAACGAAAATCTCTTCGACTAGGTGAACCAGGAGGTGCGTCATAATATTGAAGAAGGATGGCGGGAACACCAACTCGAAACTGACAAGACATTGGATCACATCGTTCTGTAACCGTGGTAGAACTTCTGGATTGATTACCTTCTGAGAGATTGCATTGAGGAATGCACATAGCTTCACAATGGCTACTCGAACATTTTCCGGCAGGAGCCCCCTCAAAGCAATCGGAAGCAATTGCGTCATAATCACGTGGCAGTCGTGAGACTTCAGGTTTTGGAACTTTTTCTCCGCCATGTTTATTATTCCCTTTATATTGGACGAGAATCCAGACGGGACCTTCATACTGCTCAGGCATTCAAAAAAGATGACCTTCTCTTCTTTGGTCAGAGCGTAGCTGGCACGACCTTGAAACCATTCCGGATGCCGGTCATCAGGGTCTTTCAAACGTTGCTGGTCCTGCCGTGCTTCCTTTGTATCATTTGTCTTCCCATACACGCCCAAGAAGCTTAGGAGGTTCACGCAAATATTCTTCGTAACGTGCATCACGTCGATTGCAGAGCGGACATCTAGGACTTTCCAATATTCTAGCTCCCAGAATATAGATTTCTTCTTCCACATGGCTGCGTGCCCGTCAGCTCCCTTCGGAACTGATTGTCCGCCAGGACCCTTTCCAAAGATGACTTTCAAATCCTTGACCATATCAAATACCTCAGCACCAGTGCGTTCCGCAGGCTTCGGCCGGTGATCTGCCTTGCCGTTGTAATGCTTGCCTTTCTTTCTTACTGGATGAATTTTCGGAAGAAATCGACGATGCCCAAGGTACACGTTCTTCTTACAATTTGGCAAATGTACACTTTCAGTCTCATGTAAGCAGTGCGTGCATGCATTGTATCCCTTATTTGACAGTCCCGAAAGGTTACTAAGAGCAGGCCAATCGTTGATGGTTACGAAAAGCAACGCTCGTAGGTCAAATTCCTCTTGTTTGTGCTCATCCCACACACGGACACCACCCCACAGCTGTAAAAGTTCATCAACTAATGGCCTTAGGTACACATCGATGTCGTTGCCGGGTTGCTTCGGACCTTCGATGAGCACTGGCATCATAATGAACTTCCGCTTCATGCACAACCAAGGAGGAAGGTTGTAGATGCATAGAGTCACGGGCCAGGTGCTATGGCTGGAGCTCTGCTCGCCAAAAGGATTCATGCCATCCGTACTTAGAGCAAATCTTATGTTCCTTGCGTCAGCTGCAAAATCTTTGAACCATCTGTCGATCTTTCTCCATTGCGTTCCATCTGCGGTGTGTCTCAACTCCCCGTCCGACTTACGGTCCTCTTTGTGCCATCGCAACAACTTGGCATGCTCTTTGTTCCTGAACAGACGTTTCAACCGTGGTATTATAGGAGCATACCACATCACCTTGGCGGGAACCCTCTTCCTGGGTTTCTGGCCCTCAACATCGTCACCAGGGTCATCGCCTCTGATCTTATAACGCAATGCAGTGCATACCGGGCATTCATTCAAATTCTCGTATTCACCGCGGTAGAGGATGCAGTCGTTGATGCATGCATGTATCTTCAGAACCTCTAAACCTAGAGGGCAGACAACCTTCTTTGCTTCGTACGTACTGGCGGGCAACTCGTTATCCTTTGGAAACATATTCTTCAACATTTTCAGCAAGTTTTCAAATGCCGAGTCAGCTACACCTGCCTCTGCCTTCCATTTCAGCAAATCCAGTGTGCAGCCCAGCTTTTTCAGACCATCATCGCATCCGGGGTACAGCGCCTTTCTGTGATCCTCTCACATGCGATCCAAATTCTCCCTCTCCTTTTCAGTTTCGCAGCGTCTCCGTGCATCAGCAATGGTCCGACCAAGATCATCAACGGGATCATCACGTGCCTCTTCTTCACCTTCCCCTTCACCTTCAGCATCTTCCATGAAAGTATCACCGAAATGAGCAAGATAGCTTTCATCGATGAAATCATCCCCTTCTTCATCTTCTTCCATTATAACCCCTCTTTCTCCATGCTTGGTCCAACAATTATAGCTTGGCATGAAACCGTGCCGAAGCAGATGCATGTGAACATCTCTTGAGGAAGAGTAACCCTTCTGATTCTTACAGATAACACATGGACAGATAACAAAACCCCCCTGCTTGTTCGCATTAGCCACTACGAGGAAATCTTTCAAACCCGTAGTGAACTCGCCGGAGAGTCGGTTACCGTACATCCATTGCCGATTCATCTGCATTATTATAATATAAAATATATAATTAACCATCATGCATTTGTTAAACTAACTAGCTACAAATAATATAAATTAAACAATGAACTGCACACATGCATATTTTATCAATGACACATCAAAGGTTCATCAAGTTGCTAACCGCGATCGAGGAGTGTGGCTCCAACACTTCATGTCATGTTTGTTTCATGCTCTTGGGGCATTTCATCAAACACCTTATGTGCATAAGAGGAACCAAAAACAAACCTACACCCACTTGTGAAGAGAATGGCTCCAAATGGCTAAGTGTTGGCTGCTGGATGGGTATATATAGGGGAGGGGCTTTAGTTGCGGCTGGTCTGGCCAACCGCGACTAAAGGCCTTTGCGCACCTTTAGTCGCGGTTGGCCTGGCAAACCGCGACTAGAGCCCGCGAGCTTTAGTCGCGGTTGGCCAGGCCAACCGCGACTAAAGGCCTTTGGGCACCTTTAGTCGCGGTTGGCCTGGCCAACCGCGACTAATGCCCGCGAGCGCCCTGGGCCCAGGCATTTGGTCGCGGTTCATCTGCCGAACCGCGACTGAAGACTTCATTAGTCGCGGTTCCTACAGTTTCGCGACTAATGAGGCTGGACGGAAGCCTCTTTTTCTACTAGTGAGCTTAGGCTTTTAGACTAAGTTGGTCTATGACCATGGATAGTGGCTACTCTCCCCGGTGTACTGAGGAGTGTCATCGTACTGCCACCGGTTGGAGATCTCCTCCGGATCCCATTGATAAGATGATGGACGATATGGGTCTAGTGGTGGTTCCGGCTCAGGTTCTGGAGCTGATGTTTGGCCTCGGTACACGTACACTGCTTCCGGCGAGACAAGGTAATGACCTGCAGTTAAATCAAACAAAGAAGGTGCATGCAGGGTAATAATCTCATTGTGTTTCTTATTAAATCTCAGGTTATACAGGAGCATCTTATCATCATTGTAAACAATAAACTCATGTGCTACCATGCTCCTGTAATCTAAAAAGGTAAGAGGCAAAGATGTCTCCTCTTCATCATCATGTCTGATAGGCATCTCAAAGTATTTAGCAAGGCGTGCAGCATAGATGCCTCCAAAGATGGGGCCCTTTGTACGGTTTAGACTTAACCATTTAGCAATAATGGCACCCATACTAAAAGTGTTATCACCAAATAAGGCATGGAGCAGAATAACAATATCAGGAACATTGAAGTTTCAACTATTTCCATGACCAATTAAGCATCGACTAGCAAATATGGCAAAGTAGCGTAAAACAGGAAAGTGTATGCTAGTGATTCTTGCATCGGAACCCTTCTCCGGTTCCCCTACAGTAATAGTATCAATGAAACCCTCCACATCTTTACGATGTGGTTCATCTAAGCTACCCTCAAAGGGTATTCTACAAACCGCGCAAAAATTAAGTAATGACATTTCCTTAGCCTCGTCATATAAATGAAAAGATACTGAAGGAGGTGAATTCTTAGGATGATAATAAAAGTTTTGCACGAAAGTACTGGTAAGTAGGAGATACTGTTCGATCCGATCGTGGAGGAAGTCGATGAGGCCAGCATTTTCAGCCAAAGAATAAAAGTCTTCATAAATCCCAGCTGCTCTCAAGAAATTATCACATGGACACTCACAAGGCCTTACTTCCGCTATGCGAGGAAGATTATACTTGGCCTTTTCTTTCTCCTTAGCTTGCTTATCCTTGGAGGCTTGGCTAGAAGAGCCCCTCAAGAGCCACCTCTTCATATTCTGAAAATTCTGAATTTTTTATTAACTTCAAAATAAAAGTAAATCAAACTGAACAAGATTGATAGAAACTACTCCTACAAGTGCCTAGAGCCTATATCATGCATTAGAATTACATGGGACCTCATAAATTTAACATGCGAGCTCAAGAATAGCGTCACCAAGGTAGCAAGAATTTGCAATGAATAAAGCACTAGAACAAAAACTAATTGGACCAAAGGGGGAGTCACATACCAAGCAACAATCTCCCAAAGCAGTTTTGCAAATGGAGCTTTGAGCAAGGAGATCGAAAATCGTAGCAAAATGAGCTAGAAGTCGTGCTTGAGCTGGATGGGGATTTTTTGGCAGGAAGATGGAGTGTGTGGGTGCAGGAATAAGTGGAGAGGGTCCACCGTGGGCCCACGAGATAGGTGGACGCGCCCAGGGAGAGGGGGGCGCCCTCCACCCTCGTGGCCAGGTGCTTGACCCCCTGCAGTGTTCTCGGTGCCTAAAATCCTCAAATATTACATAAAAATCATACTAAATTTGCAGGGCATTTGGAGCACTTTTATTTTCGGGATATTTTTTTATTGCATGGATAATTCAGAAAACAGACAAAATATATTATTTCTACTTTATTTATTCTAAGTAACAGAAAGTAAAGAGAGGGTACAGAGGGTTGTAACTTCTGGTTTCATCCATCTCATGATCATCAAAAGGAATCCACTAACAAGGTTGATCAAGTCTTGTTAACGAACTCATTCCGAATAACATGAAGCCGGAGAAATTTCGAATAATACTAGGTTACCTCAACGGGGATATGAACATCCCCAATAATAAGAATATCATACTTTTTTTGAAGTAGGAAGAGGAAATTCAAAACCTCCAAATATAATTGATGGAATTTTCCCAATAGAGTTTATACTGTGAACTTGAGGTTGTTTCCTCTGAAAATGTACCATGTGCTCATTTCCATTAACATGAAAGGTGACATTGCCTTTGTTGCAATCAATAACAGCACCTGTAGTATTTAAAAAGAGTCTACCAAGGATAATCGACATACTGTCATCCTCAGGAATATCAAGAATGACAAAGTCTGTTAAGATAGTAACATTCGCAACAACAACAGGCACGTCCTCACAAATGCCGACAGGTATAGCAGTTGATTTGTCAGCCATTTGCAAAGATATCTCAGTAGGTGTCAACTTACTTAATTCAAGTCTACGGTACAAGGAAAGGGGCATGACACTAACACCAGCTCCTAAATTACATAAGGCAGTTTTAACATAATTTCTTTTTATGGAGCAAGGTATAGTGGGTACTCCGGGATCACCAAGTTTCTTAGGTATTCCACCCTTAAAGGTATAGTTGGCAAGCATGGTGGAGATTTCAGCTTCAGGTATTTTCCTCTTGTTTGTAATGATATCTTTCATGTATTTAGCATAAGGGTTTGTTTTAAGCATATCAGTTAAGCGCATGCATAAGAAAATAGGTCTAATCATTTCAGCAAAGCGCTCAAAATCCTCATCATCCTTTGTCTTGGATGGTTTAGGAGGAAAAGGCATGGGTTTCTGAACCCATGGTTCTCTTTCCCTACCATGCTTTCTAGCAACAAAATCTCTCTTATCATAACGTTGATTTCTTGATTGTGGGTTATCAAGATCAACAGCAGGTTCAATTTCTATATCATTGTTATTACTAGGTTGAGAATCTACATGAACATCATTATTAGCATTATTATCAGGTTCATGTTCATCTCTGGATTGTGTCTCAGCATCAGAGATAGAAGTATCATTAGGATTCTCAGGTGTTTCCATATTAGGTTCACTAGAAGCATGCAAAGTCCTATCACTTTTCTTTTTCTTCTTCTTAGAGGAACTAGGAGCATCTAGATTATTATTCTGAGAATCTTGTTCAATCCTCTTAGGGTGGCCTTCAGGATACAAAGGTTCATGCGTCATTTTACCAGTTCTAGTAGCCACTCTAACAGCAAAATCATGTTTTATTGTTTAGTTCATCTAGCAATTCATTCTGAGCCTTAAGTACTTGTTCAGCTTGAGTGGTAACCATAGAGGCATGTTTACTAGTGAGTTTAAGTTCACCCTTAACTCTGGACATATAATCACTCAAGCGTCCTATCATATAAGCATTATTCTTTAATTGTCTACTAACATAATCATTGAAATTTGCTTGTTTATCCATAAATCATCAAATTCATCTAAGCACTGGCTAGCAAATCTAGTAGACGGGATTTCAACTTTATCATATCTACAGAGAGAATTTACCTTCACTACCTATGTCGGGTTATCAAGACGATGTGTTTCTTCGACAGTATGTATATTAAGACCATGTATTTCTTCAATAGGGGGTAGATTCTTAACATCTTCAGCTTTAATACCTTTTTCTTTCATTGATTTCTTTGCCTCTTGCATATCTTCAGGACTGAGAAATAAAACACCTCGCTTCTTCAGAGTAGGTTTAGGAATAGGCTCAGGAGTTGGCTCAATTGGTTTAGGAATTGCTTCAGGAATTGGCTCAGGAAGAGTCCAATTATTTTCATTTGTCAACGTATTGTTCAATAATAATTCAGCTTGGTCGACTGTTCTTTCCCTGAAAACACAACTAGCACAACTATCCAAGTAGTCCTTGGAAGGATCAGTTAGTCCATTATAAAAGATATCAAGTATTTCATTTTTCTTAACAGGGTGATCAGGCAAAGCATTAAGTAATCGGAGAAGCCTCCCCCAAGCTTGTGGGAGACTCTCTTCTTCGATTTGCACAAATTATATATTTCCCGCAAGGCAGCTTGTTTCTTATGAGAAGGGAAATGTTTAGCAGAGAAGTAATAAATCATATCCTGGGGACTACTCACACAACCAGGATCAAGCGAATTAAACCAAGTTTTAGCATCACCCTTTAATGAGAACGGAAATATCTTAAGGATGTAATAATAGCGAGACTTCTCATCATTAGTAAACAGGGTGGCTATGTCATTCAACTTGGTAAGATGTGCCACAACAGTTTCACATTCAGTGCCATAGAAAGGATCGGATTCAACTAAAGTAATAATCTCAGGATCAACAGAGAATTCATAGTCCTTATCGGTAACAAAGATAGGTGAAGTGGCAAAAGCAGGGTCATGTTTCATTCTAGCATTCAGAGTCTTTTGTTTCAGCTTAGCTAGTAGTTTCTTAAGATCTGATCTATCATTGCAAGCAAGAAAATCTCTAGCAGTTTCTTCAACCATAACATAACCCTCAAGAACAACAGGCAATTCATAATTAGGGGGAGAATCTTCATCATCGCTTTCATCAATAATTTCATTCTCAATAATTTCATTCTCCCTAGCCCTAGTAAGTTGTTCATCAAGAAATTCACCTAATGGCACAGTAGTATCAGGCATAGAAGTAGTTTCGTCATAAGTATCATGCATAGCAGAAGTGGCATCATCAATAACATGCAACATATCAGAATTCTTAGCAGTAGCAGGTTTAGGTGTCGCAAGCTTACTCATAACAGAAGGAGAATCTAGTGCAGAGCTAGATGGCAGTTCCTTACCTCCCGTCGTAGTTGAGGGATAAATTTTAGTTCTTTGATCTTTCAAGTTCTTCATAGTGATCAGCAGATATAAATCCCAAGTGACTCAGAGAATAGAGCTATGATCCCTACAACGGCGCCAGAAATTAGTCTTGATGACCCACAAGTGTAGGGGATCGCAACAGCTTTCGAGGGTAGAGTATTCAACATCAATTTATTGATTCGACACAAGGGGAGACAAAGAATATTCTTAAGTATTAGCAGTTGAGTTGTCAATTCAACCATACCTGGATAACTTAGTATCTATAGAAAAGTATTTAGTAGCAAAGTAGTATGATAGTAATGGTAACAGTGGCAAAAGTAAAGATAGCAGTATTGTAGTGATTGTAACAGTGGCAACGGAAAAGTAAATAAGTGAAGCACAATATATGAAAAGCTCGTAGGCATTGGATCAATGATGGATAATTATGTCAGATGCGATTCCTCATGTAATAGTTATAACATAGGGTGACATAGAACTAGCTCCAATTCATCAATATAATGTAGGTATGTATTCCGAATATAGTCATACGTGCTAATGGAAAAGAACTTGCATGACATCTTTTCTCCTACCCCCCCCCCATGGCAGCGGGGTCCTAGTGGAAACTAAGGGATATTAAGGCCTCCTTTTAATAGAGTACCGGACCAAAGCATTAACACATAGTGAATACATGAACTCCTCAAACTACGGTCATCACCGAGAAGTATCCCGATTATTGTCACTTCGGGGTTGTCGGATCATAACACATAATAGGTGACTATAGACTTGCAAGATAGGATCAAGAACTCACATATATTCATGAAAACATAATAGGTTCAGATCTGAAATCATGGCACTCGGGCCCTAGTGAAAAGCATTAAGCATAGCAAAGTCATAGCAACATTAATCTCAGAACATAGTGGATACTAGGGATCAAACCCTAACAAAACTAACTTGATTACATGGTAAATCTCATCCAACCCATCATCGTCCAGCAAGCCTACAATGGAATTACTCACACACGGTGGTGAACATCATGAAATTGGTGATGGAGGATGGTTGATGATGACGATGGCGACGAATCCCCCTCTCCGGAGCCCTGAACGGACTCCAGATTAGCCCTCCAGAGAGAGATTAGGGCTTGGCGGCGGCTCCGTATCGTAATATGCGATGAAACTTCCACACTGATTTTTTTCTCCGCGAATCGGAATATATGGAGTTGGAGTTGAGGTCGGTAGAGCATCAGGGGGCCCACGAGACAGGGGGCGCGCACAGGGGGAGGGGGCGCGCCCCCCACCCTCGTGGACAGGGTGTGGGCCCCCTAGCCTTCATCTTTTGCCAGTATTTTTTATATTTTCCAAAACTTATCTCCGTGGATTTTCAGGTCATTCCGAGAACTTTTGTTTCTGCACAAATATAACACCATGGCAGTTCTGCTGAAAACAGCGTCAGACTGGGTTAGTTCCATTCAAATCATGCAAGTTAGAGTCCAAACCAAGGGCAAAGGTGTTTGGAAAAGTAGATACGTTGGAGATGTATCACCGGGCTCCATTCTTCCTAGTCTACGGAGCTGAAGTTGTACTCCCGAGTGATTTGCTTCACAATGCACCTCAAGTCGAACTTTTCTCAGAAGAGGAAGCATAACAGGCTCGGCAAGATGCATTTGATCTCTTGGAAGAGGAAAGAGAGATGGCCTTGATCCGGTCGACCATTTATCAGCAAGACCTTCGTTGATTCCGCGCCAGAAATGTGAGGGGTCGGGCATTTCAAGAGGGAGATTTGGTTCTTCGTGTGGACCAGCAGAAACCACACAAACTCGCTCCTTCTTGGGAAGGCCCCTTCATCGTCACCAAAGTGCTCCACAATGGAGCATACCATCTTTACAACGTCGAGCACAATAAAGACAAGACATGCACTTGGAATGTGGAGCTACTCCACCCCTTTTACACTTAAGCATTCAGACTGATAAGATGTAATAAGAGATACCTTCTAGTTTGATTATAAAATATTTTATAGTCTCCCAAATGATTGTTGTCTCTTTTTTAGATGTCCTAAATCCCCCAGTGGGTGCCTTAGCTGCGAATCCGTTTCGCCTAAGTTTAAAAGAAAATCCTTCCGAGTGGTGAGCAAGCCTCCCACTCGGGGGCTTAGCTGCGAATCCGTTTCGCCTAAGTTTAAAAGAAAATCCTTCTGAGTGGTGAGCAAGCCTCCCACTCGGGGGCTTAGCCACGAATCTGTTTTGCCTAAGTTTAAAAGAAAATCCTACGGAGTGGCGATTGATCCTACCACTCGGGGGCTTAGCTTTAGTCCAGTACTCGCCTAAGTCTGAAAAATCCTACCAAGCGGTGAGCGATCCTCCCACTCGGAGGCTTAGCTGAAGTCCAGTACTCGCCTAAGTTTGAAAAATCGTTCCGAGCGGGTAGCAAGCCTCCCACTCGGGGGCTTAGCTGCAGTCCAGTACTCGCCTAAGTTTGAAAAATCCTACCGAGTGGTGAGCGATCCTCCCACTCGGGGGCTTAGATGCAGTCCAGTACTCGCCTAAGTTTGAAAAATCCTATCGAGTGGTGAGCGATCCTCCCACTCGGAGGCTTAGCTGCAGTCCAGTACTCGCGTAAGTTTGAAAAATCCTACCGAGTGGTGAGCGATCCTCCCACTCGGGGGCTTAGCTGCAGTCTAGTACTCGCCTAAGTTTGAAAAATCCTACCGAGTGGTGAGCGATCCTCCCACTCAGGGGCTTAGCTGCAGTCCAGTACTCTCCTAAGTTTGAAAAATCCTACCGAGTGGTGAGAGATCCTCCCACTCGGAGGCTTAGCTGCAGTCCAATACTCGCCTAAGTTTGAAAAATCCTACCGAGTGGTGAGCGATCCTCCCACTCGGGGGCTTAGCTGAAGTCCACTACTCGCCTAAGTTTGAAAAATCCTACCGAGTGGTGAGAGATCCTCCCACTCGGGGGCTTAGCTGCAGTCCAGTACTCGCCTAAGTTTGAAAAATCCTACCGAGTGGTGAGCGATCCTCCCACTCGCGGGCTTAGCTGCAGTATAGTACTCGCCTAAGTTTAAAAAATCCTACTGAGCGGTGAGCGATCCTCCCACTAGGGGGCTTAGCTAAAGTCCAGTACTCGCCTAAGTTTGAAAAATCCTACCGAGTGGTGAGCGATCCTCCCACTCGGAGGCTTAGCTGCAGTCCAGTACTCACCTAAGTTTGAAAAATCCTACCGAGTGGTGAGCGATCCTCCCACTCTGGGGCTTAGCTGCAGTCCAGTACTCGCCTAAGTTTAAAAAATCCTACCGAGCGGTGAGCAATCCTCCCACTCGGGGGCTTAGCTGCAGTCCAGTACTCGCCTAAGTTTGATAAATCCTACCGAGTGGTGAGCGATCCTCCCACTCAGGGGCTTAGCTGCAGTCCAGTACTCGCCTAAGTTTGAAAAATCCTATCGAGTGGTGAGCGATCCTCCCACTCAGAGGCTTAGCTGTAGTCCAGTACTCGCCTAAGTTTGAAAAATCTTACCGAGTGGTGAGCGATCCTCCCACTCGGGGGCTTAGGTGTTGTCGAGTACCCACCTACGCTTTAAAAATCCTACCGAGTGGTGCAGGTCGACCATGACCCCCTCCCTGGGGCTGCACTGTCAAGAAGAAGGACGAGATTGTGCGTGTTGACAAGGCGAACCACTTTCAGGAACGTCAAGACCATTGCTGAGTGCCTTGTTGATGAGCTGATCAATGCTGCCAAAGGCTCATCCAACAGTTGGTGCCAAGGCGAGCTACCTTCAGGAACGTCAAGACCATTGCTGAGTGCCTCGCTGATGAACTGATCAATGCTGCTCAGGGCTTGTCCAACAGGTCGATTGTCGCCTCTTCCTCAGAAGCTGCATCAGAAGTACAAGAACCAATCCAAGTGAAGAACGAGTTCCACTCAAAGACAAACACAACATATTCAAAGATAAACCAAGTGCAGATAAATCCAAAGGTTCCAAACCATGGATTAAGGTGCTCGGGCGTCAGGCCCGAAGGAGTTTCAACGATTACAAAATCACTCGGCATTCCGAGGCAAATAAAGGTGAAGCATAATGTTTTTTTGGTCACTCGTTAGGAGAAGGGCTGGCTAGATCACATAAGCTGTCAAGGTCAATGATGTCTGCAATACGAGTGGCAGCCTCAAGGAAGGTGTCCATGAAGGACTGGAAGGTGTGATTCTTAGTATCCACAACCTCGACAGCCGCCAACTTGTCTTCTCTAGCGTCCTTGCAGTGCACTTGGACCAATGACAGGGCAACATCAGCGCCACAGCGAGCGGACGACTTCTTCCATTCCTGCACTCGGTCAGGGATCTGATTTAGTCAAGTTATCAGTGACTCGAGATCTTGTGGAAGTTCCGCCTGAGGCCAGAGTTTGGTGTCAACCCGAGTCATCGCCGCCTTTAGTCGAGCCAGATAAGCAACGGCGCCGTCTAAGCATGATTCCAACCGCAGCAAGTTCATTGCAACATCGTCTTTCACAGGACAATTGATGGGGTCGAGACATGTCTCGACCCGCCCGGTCTCAACCTCAAAATCCTGACAAAGTTCTGCACAATCAAGGAAAATAGTGAGTCGACAATATAACAAGATACTTCAGTCGACGGCAACTAACCAGTCGAGTGGCGGTACCTTCAAGCTTCAGGACTAGTTTTGCGGCAAGTTGTCCCAGATAAGACTCCAACTTGCTTGTCCTAGCTCTGAGGCCTCCAACTTCATTGGTCAGGTTCTCCTTTTCCTTCTTCAGTTGCTCAAATTCCCGATTGGCTTCAGAGATGGCAGTCTTCAACTTCGTGTTCTCCTCTTCCAACTTGCCTACCGAAGCCAGCTTCTTGTCCGCAAGCATTGTCTTCTCTCGTGCTTCCTTCTGAGCAGCAGCAAGGTCCTGATCCTTCTTCTCCAGAGCTTCCTTCATTCTCTCTAAAGAAACAACACTCTTCAGACGAGCCTGAAGATGACGGTTTTCACTACGCACATCTGCTTGTGTGAAGTCACTCGGTTTAAAGAGATTGAAAGAAAAAACACTGAAAGGCGCGAGCTACTGGGTGGACAAGTGTCGATTGGTTACCTCCCATGATGGTTGTTTCTTCTTGAGCAGTCTTGAGGTTCTTCTTTGCCAGTTAAAGATCAAGTTCGAGGCTGATATGCTTCTTGTTTAACTCAAAAAGCCGAGCTCCAAGATCACAAGACCTCTGCAGTCAGCGAGAGAGATATATCAGTCGACAGAAATAAAAGACAATGGCAGTGACAGTAACTCTAAGACTACTGCCGAATCAAATATTCAACAGTAGTCTCGGGGACTACACCCAGTGGGTGCACTCGGCGTGCCCCCACTGGTTTGGACAGAACACTAAGACTCAGCACGAGTCGAGTGGAGTAGAAGACTTCCTGAACTCTAAAAACAGGCACACCCCACTGGGGTGATCAGATATAAAACAGCATTCAAAAGTTCAGTCGGGAGTCCACTGACCTCAACATTGGTCTGCAGAGCGGTGCTGGCGTTATAGGCCACCTGGCTAGCCTCATGCATCACCTTCACGTGCTCCATAACAAGGTTCACCTAGCGAAGAGCCTCCCTGACAGCACTTGGCGAGTCATCTGGGGTCTGGTATGCAGCAAAAAGTGATGGCTCCAAGGTGGCCGAAGCAGCTACTGGGTCAGATGCGTGGAGTTGCACTAGAGCAGCAGGAGCCGGATCAGTCGACCCCAACGGACGATCAGTCATCAGCAGGTTGGCGAATGTGACATTGGTCCGAACCAGATCTCCTGATCGCTCGACCACCGCCTCAAGCACCAGCGTCGACTGAGGGACTTGAACTTCAAGCCCTCTCCTGCTTGAGCTCCCGCCTCTCTTCCTCCTCTCTTGTAGAGGCACTTCTTCTTCATCATCATCGGGAAGCACGATGATGTCTCGCAGAACTGTAGCCAAAGAAAAACATCAGAAATTCAGCCGACCGATAACTCAATCGACTAAATGAGTTCTGGTCGAACGGACTTACCGGCTCGGGAGGTGGCCGCGTCGTCGGTCTCCTCATCTCCTGGAGCTTTGTTAATATCCATGTCAGTCGTAGCAGAGGTTGGGCTGGAAAGATTGTTGGAAATATGCCCTAGAGGCAATAATAAAAGGATTATTATTATATTTCCTTGTTCATGATAATTGTCTTTTATTCATGCTATAATTGTATTATCCGGAAATTGTAATACACGTGTGAATACATAGACCACAATATGTCCCTAGTGAGCCTCTAGTTGACTAGCTCGTTGATCAACAGATAGTCATGGTTTCCTAACTATGGACATTGGATGTCATTGATAATGGGATCACATCATTAGGAGAATTATGTGATGGACAAGACCCAATCCTAAGCATAGCACAAGATCGTGTAGTTCGTTTGCTAGAGCTTTTCCAATGTCAAGTATATTTTCCTTAGACCATGAGATCATGTAACTCCCGGACACCGTAGGAGTGCTTTGGGTGTACCAAACGTCACAACGTAACTGGGTGACTATAAAGATATACAACGGGTATCTCCGAAAGTGTCTCTTGGGTTGACACGGATCGAGACTGGGATTTGTCACTCCGTATGACGGAGAGGTATCTCTGGGCCCACTCGGTAATGCATCATCATAATGAGCTCAAAGTGACCAAGTGTCTGGTCACGGGATCATGCATTACGGTACGAGTAAAGTGACTTGCCGGTAACGAGATTGAACGAGGTATTGGGATATCGATGATCGAATCTCGGGCAAGTAACATACCGATTGACAAAGGGAATTGTATACAGGGTTTCTTAAATCCTCGATATCGTGGTTCATCCGATGAGATCATCGAGGAGCATGTGGGAGCCAACATGGGTATCCAGATCCCGCTGTTGGTTATTGACCGGAGAGCCGTCTCGGTCATGTCTAAGTGTCTCCTGAACCCGTAGGGTCTACACACTTAAGGTTCGGTGACGCTAGGGTTGTAGAGATATTTGTATGCAGCAAACCGAAAGTTGTTCGGAGTCCCGGATGAGATCCCGGACGTCACGAGGAGTTCCGGAATGGTCCGGGGGTAAAGAATTATATATGGGAAGTCAAGTTTCGGCCATCGGGAAAGTTTCGGGGGTCACCGGTATTGTACCGGGACCACCGAAAGGGTCCCGGGGGTCCACCGGGTGGGGCCACCCATCCCGGAGGGCCCCATGGGCTGAAGTGGGAGGGGAACCAGCCCCTGGTGGGATGGTGCGCCCCCCCCCCCCTTGGGCCCCCCTGCGCCTAGGGTTGGGAACCCTAGGGGAGGGGGCGCCTCCACTTGCCTTGGGGGGCAAGGCACCCCCCTTGGCCGCCGCCCCCCCAGGAGATCCCATCTCCTAGGGCCGGCGCCCCCTGGGGACCCTATATATAGAGGGGGAGGGAGGGCAGCCACACCCTTGCACTTGGCGGCTCCCTTCCCCCTTGCTACACCTCTCCCTCCCGCAGACGCTTGGCGAAGCCCTGCCGGGATCCCTGCTGCATCCACCACCACGCCATCGTGCTGCTGGATCTTCATCAAACTCTCCTTCCCCCTTGCTGGATCAACAAGGAGGAGACGTCACGCTGATCGTACGTGTGCTGAACGCGGAGTTGCCATCCGTTCGGCGCTAGGATCTCCGGTGATTTGGACCACGACGAGTACGACTCCCTCAACCCCGTTCTCTTGAACGCTTCTGCTCGATCTACAAGGGTATGTAGATGCACTCTTCTCTCTCATTGCTAGATGAACTCATAGATAGATCTTGGTGAAACCGTAGAATTTTTTTTATTTTCTGCAACGTTCCCCAACAGTGGCATCATGAGCTAGGTCTATGCGTAGTTCTCTTTGCGCGAGTAGAACACAAATTTGTTGTGGGCATAGATGTTGTCAACTTTCTTGCCACTACTAGTCTTATTTTGCTTCAGCTGTATTGTGGGATGAAGCGGCCCGGACCGACCTTACACGTACGCTTACGCGAGACAGGTTCCACCGACTGACATGCACCAGTTGCATAAGGAGGCTAGCGGGTGTCTGTCTCTCCCACTTTAGTTGGAGTGGATTCGATGAAAAGGGTCCTTATGAAGGGTAAATAGAAGTTGACAAATCATGTTGTGGCTTTTACATAGGTAAGAAAACATTCTTGCTAGAACCCTATTGCAGCCACGTAAAACATGCAACAACAATTAGAGGACGTCTAACTTGTTTTTGCAGCATATGATTTGTGATGTGATATGGCCAAAAGTTATGATGAATGATGAATGATATATTGTGATGTATGAGATCATGTTCTCGTAATAGGAATCACGACTTGCATGTCGATGAGTATGACAACCGGCAGGAGCCATAGGAGTTGTCTTAATTATTGTATGACCTGTGTGTCAATGATTTAATGCCATGTAATTACTTTACTTTATTGCTAAACCGTTAGCCATAGTAGTAGAAGTAATAGTTGGCGAGCAACTTCATGGAGACACGATGATGGAGATCATGGTGTCATGCCGGTGATGAAGATGATCATGGAGCCCCGAAGATGGAGATCAAAGGAGCTATATGATATTGGCCATATCATGTCACTGTTTAATTGCATGTGATGTTCATTATGTTTATGCATCTTGTTTACTTAGAACGACGGTAGGAAATACGATGATCCCTCATAATAATTTCAAGAAAGTGTTCACCCTAACTATGCACCGTTGCGAAAGTTCGTCGTTTCGAAGCACCACGTGATGATCGGGTGTGATAGATTCTAACGTTCACATACAACGGGTGTAAGATAGATTTACACATGCAAAACACTTAGGTTAACTTGACGAGCCTAGCATGTACAGACATGGCCTCGGAACACAAGAGACCGAAAGGTCGAACATGAGTCGTATGGAAGATACGATCAACATGGAGATGTTCACCGATGATGACTAGTCCGTCTCACGTGATGATCGGACACGGCCTAGTCGACTTGGATCATGTAGCACTTAGATGACTAGAGGGATGTCTAATCTGAGTGGGAGTTCATTAAAAAAATTGATTAGATGAACTTAATTATCATGAACTTAGTCTAAAATCTTTACAATATGTCTTGTAGATCAAATGGCCCATGTTACCCTCAACTTCAATGCATTCCTAGGGAAAGCCAAGCTGAAAGATGATGGCAGCAACTATACGGACTGGGTCCGGAACCTGAGGATCATCCTCATAGCTGCCAAGAAAGATTATGTCCTAGAAGCACCGCTAGGTGAAGCACCCATCCCAGAGAACCAAGATGTTATGAATGCTTGGCAGTCTCGTGCTGATGATTACTCCCTCGTTCAGTGCGGCATGCTTTACAGCTTAGAACCGGGGCTCCAAAAATGTTTTGAGCAACACGGAGCATATAAGATGTTCGAAGAGCTGAAAATGGTTTTCCAAGCTCATGCCCGGGTCGAGAGATATGAAGTCTCCGACAAGTTCTTCAACTGTAAGATGGAGGAAAATAGTTTTGTCAGTGAGCACATACTCAAGATGTCTGGGATGCACAACCGCCTGACTCAGCTGGGAGTTAATCTCCCGGATGATGCGGTTATTGACAGAATCCTCCAGTCGCTTCCACCGAGCTACAAGAGCTTTGTGATGAACTTCAATATGCAGGGGATGGAAAAGACCATTCCTGAGGTATATTCAATGCTGAAATCAGCGGAGGTAGAGATCAAGAAAGAACATCAAGTGTTGATGGTGAATAAAACCACTAAGTTCAAGAAAGGCAAGGGTAAGAAGAACTTCAAGCAAAACGGCAAGGGAGTTGCCGCGCCCGGTAAGCCAGTTGCCGGGAAGAAGTCAAAGAATGGACCCAAGCCTGAGACTGAGTGGTTTTATTGCAAGGGAAGTGGTCACTGGAAGCGGAACTGCCCCAAGTACTTAGCGGACAAGAAGGCCGGCAACACTAAAGGTATATGTGATATACATGTAATTGATGTGTACCTTACCAGTACTCGTAGTAGCTCCTGGGTATTTGATACTGGTGCGGTTGCTCATATTTGTAACTCAAAGCAGGAACTGCGGAATAAACGGAGACTGGCGAAGGATGAGGTGACGATGCGCGTCGGGAATGGTTCCAAGGTCGATGTGATTGCCGTCGGCACGCCACCTCTACATTTACCTACGGGATTAGTTTTAAACCTCAATAATTGTTATTTAGTGCCAAGTTTGAGCATGAACATTGTATCTGGATCTCGTTTAATACGAGATGGCTACTCATTTAAATCCGAGAATAATGGTTGTTCTATTTATATTAGAGATATGTTTTATGGTCATGCCCCGATGGTCAATGGTTTATTCTTAATGAATCTCGAACGTGATGTTACACATATTCATAGTGTGAATACCAAAAGATGTAAAGTTAATAACGATAGTCCCACATACTTGTGGCACTGCCGCCTTGGTCACATTGGTGTCAAGCGCATGAAGAAGCTCCATGCTGATGGACTTTTAGAGTCTCTCGATTATGAATCATTTGACACATGCGAGCCATGCCTCATGGGCAAAATGACCAAGACTCCATTCTCCGGAACAATTGAGCGAGCAACCAACTTATTGGAAATCATACATACTGATGTGTGCGGTCCAATGAGCGTTGCGGCTCGCGGAGGATATAGTTATGTTCTCACTCTCACTGATGACTTGAGCTACTTGATGAAACACAAGTCTGAGACCTTTGAAAAGTTCTAGGAATTTCAGAATGAGGTAGAGAATCAACATGACCGAAAGATAAAGTTCTTACGATCAGATCGTGGAGGAGAATATTTAAGTCATGAATTTGGTACACACTTAAGGAAATGTGGAATCGTTTCACAACTCACGCCGCCTGGAACACCTCAGCGTAACGGTATGTCCGAACGTCGTAATCACACTCTATTGGATATGGTGCGATCTATGATGTCTCTTACCGATTTACCACTATCATTTTGGGGATACGCTCTAGAGACATCTACATTCACTTTAAATAGGGCTCCATCTAAATCCGTTGAGACGGCACCGTATGAATTATGGTTTGGGAAGAAACCTAAGCTGTCGTTTCTAAAAGTTTGGGGATGCGATGCTTATGTCAAGAAACTTCAACCTGAAAAGCTCGAACCCAAGTTGGAAAAATGCGTCTTCATAGGATACCCTAAGGAAACCATTGGGTATACCTTCTACCTTAGATCCGAAGGCAAGATCTTTGTTGCCAAGAACGGATCCTTTCTGGAAAAAGAGTTTCTCTCGAAAGGAGTAAGTGGGAGGAAAGTAGAACTCGATGAAGTACTACCTCTTGAACCGGAAAGTAGTGCAGCTCAGGAAAATGTTCCTGTGGTGCCTACACCGACTGGAGAGGAAATTAATGATGATGATCAAGGTACTTCGGATCAAGTTGCTACTGAACTTCGTAGGTCCACAAGGACACGTTCCACACCAGAGTGGTATGGCAACCCTATCCTGGAAATCATGTTGTTAGACAACGGTGAACCTTCGAACTATGAAGAAGCGATGGCGGGCCCAGATTCCAACAAATGGCTTGAAGCCATGCAATCCGAGATAGAATCCATGTATGAAAACAAAGTATGGACTTTGACAGACTTGCCCGATGATCGGCGAGCGATAGAAAACAAATGGATCTTTAAGAAGAATACGGACGCGGATGGTAATGTTACCATCTATAAAGCTCGACTTGTCGCTAAGGGTTATCGGCAAGTTCAAGGGGTTGACTACGATGAGACTTTCTCTCCCGTAACGAAGCTGAAGTCCGTCCGAATCATGTTAGCAATTGCCGCATACTATGATTATGAGATATGGCAGATGGACGTCAAAACGGCATTCCTTAACGGCTATCTTAAGGAAGAACTGTATATGATGCAGCCGGAAGGTTTTGTCGATCCTAAGAATGCTAACAAGGTATGCAAGCTCCAGCGATCCATTTATGGGCTGGTGCAAGCATCTCGGAGTTGGAACATTCGCTTTGATGAGATGATCAAAGCGTTTGGGTTTATGCAGACTTATGGAGAAGCCTGCGTTTACAAGAAAGTGAGTGGGAGCTCTGTAGCATTTCTCATATTATATGTAGATGACATACTTCTGATGGGAAATGATATAGAACTTTTGGACAACATTAAGGCCTACTTGAATAAGTGTTTTTCAATGAAGGACCTTGGAGAAGCTGCTTACATATTAGGCATCAAGATCTATAGGGATAGATCGAGACGCCTCATAGGTCTTTCACAAAGCACATACCTTGATAAGATATTGAAGAAGTTCAATATGGATCAGTCCAAGAAAGGGTTCTTGCCTATATTGCAAGGTGTGAGATTGAGCTCGGCTCAATGCCCGACCACGGCAGAAGATAAAGAAGAGATGAGTGTCATCCCCTATGCCTCAGCCATAGGATCTATTATGTATGCCATGTTGTGTACCAGACCTGATGTAAACCTTGCCGTAAGTTTGGTAGGGAGGTACTAAAGTAATCCCGGCAAGGAACACTGGACAGCGGTCAAGAATATCCTGAAGTACCTGAAAAGGACAAAGGACATGTTTCTCATTTATGGAGGTGACGAAGAGCTCGTCGTAAAGGGTTACGTCGATGCTAGCTTCGACACAGATCTGGATGACTCTAAGTCACAAACCGGATACGTGTATATGTTGAATCGTGGAGCAGTAAGCTGGTGCAGTTGCAAGCAGAGCGTTGTGGCGGGATCTACATGTGAAGCGGAGTACATGGCAGCCTCGGAGGTAGCACATGAAGCAATATGGATGAAGGAGTTCATCACCGACCTAGGAGTCATACCCAATGCGTCGGGGCCGATCACTCTCTTCTGTGACAACACTGGAGCTATTGCCCTTGCCAAGGAGCCCAGGTTTCACAAGAAGACCAGGCACATCAAGCGTCGTTTCAACTCCATCCGTGAAAATGTTCAAGATGGAGACATAGATATTTGCAAAGTACATACGGATCTGAATGTCGCAGATCCGTTGACTAAACCTCTTCCGTGAGCAAAACATGATCAACACCAGAACTCTATGGGTATTCGATTCATCACAATGTAACAAGATTATTGACTCTAGTGCAAGTGGGAGACTGTTGGAAATATGCCCTAGAGGCAATAATAAAAGGATTATTATTATATTTCCTTGTTCATGATAATTGTCTTTTATTCATGCTATAATTGTATTATTCGGAAATCGTAATACACGTGTGAATACATAGACCACAATATGTCCCTAGTGAGCCTCTAGTTGACTAGCTCGTTGATCAACAGATAGTCATGGTTTCCTGACTATGGACATTGGATGTAATTGATAACGGGATCACATCATTAGGAGAATGATGTGATGGACAAGACCCAATCCTAAGCATAGCACAAGATCGTGTAGTTCGTTTGCTAGAGCTTTTCCAATGTCAAGTATCTTTTCCTTAGACCATGAGATCGTGTAACTCCCGGACACCGTAGGAGTGCTTTGGGTGTACCAAACGTCACAACGTAACTGGGTGACTATAAAGGTATACTACGGGTATCTCCGAAAGTGTCTGTTGGGTTGACACGGATCGAGACTGGGATTTGTCACTTCGTATGACGGAGAGGTATCTCTGGGCCCACTCGGTAATGCATCATCATAATGAGCTCAAAGTGACCAAGTGTCTGGTCACAGGATCATGCATTATGGTACGAGTAAAGTGACTTGCCGGTAACGAGATTGAACGAGGTATTGGGATACCGACGATCAAATCTCGGGCAAGTAACATACCGATTGACAAAGGGAATTGTATACGGGGTTGCTTAAATCCTCGACATCATGGTTCATCCAATGAGATCATCGAGGAGCATGTGGGAGCCAACATGGGTATCCAGATCCCGCTGTTGGTTATTGACCGGAGAGCCGTCTCGGTCATGTCTACGTGTCTCCCGAACCCGTAGGGTCTACACACTTAAGGTTCGGTGACGCTAGTGTTGTAGAGTATTTGTATGCGGCAAACCGAAAGTTGTTTGGAGTCCCAGATGAGATCCCGTACGTCACGAGAAGTTCCGGAATGTTCCGGAGGTAAATAATTATATATGGGAAGTCGAGTTTCGGCCATCGGGAAAGTTTCGGGGGTCACCGGTATTGTACCGGGACCACTAGAAGGGTCCCAGGGGTCCACCAGGTGGGGCCACCCATCCCGGAGGGCCCCATGGGCTGAAGTGGGAGGGGAACCAGCCCCTGGTGGGCTGGTACGCCCCCCCCCCTTGGCCCCCCCTGCGCCTAGGGTTGGGAACCCTAGGGGAGGGGGCGCCTCCACTTGCCTTGGGGGGCAAGGCACCCCCCTTGGCCGCCGACCCCCTAGGAGATCCCATCTCCTAGGGCCGGCACCCCCCTGGGGACCCTATATATAGAGGGGGGGAGGGAGGGCAACCGCACCCTTGCACTTGGCGCCTCCCTTCCCCCTTGCTACACCTCTCCCTCCCGCAGACGCTTGGCGAAGCCCTGCCGGGATCCCTGCTGCATCCACCACCACACCGCCGTGCTGCTGGATCTTCATCAACCTCTCCTTCCCCCTTGCTGGATCAAGAAGGAGGAGACGTCACGCTGACCGTACGTGTGTTGAACGCGGAGGTGTCGTCCGTTCGGCGCTAGGATCTCCGGTGATTTGGACCACGACGAGTACGACTCCCTCAACCCCATTCTCTTGAACGCTTCCGCTTGATCTACAAGGGTATGTAGATGCACTCCTCTCTCTCGTTGCTAGATGAACTCATAGATAGATCTTGGTGAAACCGTAGAATTTTTTTTTATTTTCTGCAATGTTCCCCAACAAAGATACATGATCCATTCGGTCAGAACAGAAGTCTCAGTAGGCCTAGATAAATGCAAGAAAGATGCTCACCCTGAAGCAACAGGGACGTCCATCTTGATCCTCGGCAAAGTCTTCCGAGTCTTTGGAGGAGCAACCTTGGGCTGCTTGGCGAATTTCTCTGTTGGCTCCGGAGTCGATGTCCGAGTGCGCTTCTGCGTTTGGGTACTTGGAGCCATGTTCTTTCCATGCCCGCCCGCCGGGTCATGGAGTTGCTTGGATCGGCGTTCAGAGCATGGCGGAGAGTCAACCGCCTCCTCGTCATCTAACTCCTCACTTTCCTCCTCCTCTTCTTCTTCTTCTGAAGATTCCCATTCACCACTCTCCTCTGCACTGGCCTCTCCCTCCTGGCCCTGCTCTAGGACTTGTTCACCATTGGGCATCGAATACATGTCAGTAAAAACCTACAAGGCAAGAAGAGTAAAAGTCAGTCGAGCTCAAGAGCAGTCGGAATGAATATGCAAAGACAGTGAGAATGAAGAACATACCTTGTCGGGCTGATTGTCATCACTGAAGGGGATGACTCTCCTGGCTCCTCTAGGGTTGTCTTTGTTGCCTGTAATGCTCTTCGACCACATGGCCACGGTCTTGGCTGGCACTTCCTCTGGATGAACATGAGCAGTGTCGTCAGCCCTAGAGTACAGCCACATGGGATGGTCACGGGCTTGAAGGGGCTGGATGCATCGACTGAGAAATACTCCCTCCGTTCCTAAATGTAAGTCTTTTAAGAGATTCCACTGCAAACTACATACGGATGTATATAGACATATTTTAGAGTGTAGTTCACTCATTTTGCTTCGTATCTAGTCCATAGTGGAATCTCTAAAAAGACTTATATTTAGGAACGGAGGGAGTACTTCCAACAAGTCCATGCCAGTGACACCCTCATTGATCAGTTGGACCACTTTCTCAACCAGCATCTTCGTATCCACGTTCTCAGTAGCAGTCACTTTCAGCGAGGAAGGAGTCTGGACACGGTCAAAAGTGAAGTGGGGAAGGCCGGTCGACTGACCTGGGGTTGCGAGGTCCTGGCAGTAGAACCAGGTCGACTGCCAGCCCCTAACCGATTCAGGGAGAGTCATGGAATGGAAGAACTTCTCTGCCTCTTCTAGATACCCAAACCCCCACACATCTGAATGACATGGGTTTTCGCATCGCTCGTGTTCGCTTTCTTCACGGACTGAGAATGGATGGTGAAAATATGTTTGAAAAGACCCCAGTGCGGTCGACACCCTAGAAAGTTCTCACACATAGACACGACCGCAGCAAGGTACGTGATGGTATTGGGAGAAAAATGATGGAGTTGGGCACCGAAGAAATTCAAGAAGCCCCAGAAGAAGGGGTGCGGAGGAAGCGAGAAGCCCCGGTCGACGTGGGTGGCGAGCAGTACACACTCACCCGGTCAAGGCTGCGGCTCCATCTCCCCCTCAGGCAGCCTTGTTGCACCCTTGGCGATCAGCCCGGACTCCACCAACTCATCGAGATCTTCCTGCCGGAGCGAAGACCGGATCCAATCGCCCTGGATCCAACCTGGCGGCAGCCCCGAGCGAGATGACGACCCGCAATTCTGCTTCTTGCCCTTCGCCACCCTCGTCGCCTTCTTTGCGCGTTCCAGCGCCGCCGTCTTGTCCTTCACCATGGTGGCGGAGCGGTAGTGTCGAGAGCGGAGGAGCCGGATGTAGTGGAGAAGCAGAGGAAGAAGAAAGAAAAATAGACGTGCGCTATGCAGATGCCTCGGCTCCGTCACCTTATAAAGGGCCGCTTCTGAGTGGCTGACGCGTGGGACCAGGCAATCCTGTCAAATCCCGCAACAGTCGTGCGCGATGTATGTGGCAAAAAAGGTGGCACAGAGATCGAGGTGCTATTGTTTATCCGCCCCGCTTACTTCGGCACGCCCGATCTCGCGCGCTTCCCCGAAATTTCGAATCCCGTGAAATCCGGGATACACTGCAATCAATCGTGCCGAAGATTCTGCGCCCTAAGACAGCACTCGGCGGATAATGCTACAAGTTCATTCGACAACCCTTTGAATGGATCAAGGTGACTGAATCGAAGCTGAAGTACCAATGTAAGCCTTCCGTCCTGCGTAAAACACTCGCGAGACACAAAGCTCGGAACAAGTTCAACTTCAACCTACTTTCCACTCGAACCTTAATCCATTCGGGGGCTACTGACGAGGGTACAGACCTAGGGTAGGGTCATAGGCCTGATCTATACGCCCTACCCAAGGTCACTACCCTAGAAGATAAGAAGTCCAAGAGGCAACAAAGAACCCCCAGTCAAAGGTGTCGAGTGCAATCCACTTGACCAATCATATCACTCGGGTACCCCTCCTACCTATTGTCACTCGACCATATAAGGAATCACTCGACCTACTGAAGACCGGGAGTCACTCAGCACTACAACGGTCGGACATTCACTCCGTAGTCTTTAAGGTCATTAATAGCACTTATGGTTGGCGTTATCAGTAACGCCCCTACTTTATGTACATTAAACCCCTTGTAATGGAGGATGGCTGGGGTCCTGACGCACTCTATAAAGCCACCCCCCCTCCTCTGGGACAAGGGTTGGCACCCCTGTAACACCACACACATATAATCCAGTTGACTGCCTCCGGGCACCGAGACGTAGGGCTATTACTTCCTCCGTGAAGGGCCTGAACTCATAAATCTTGTGTGTACACCTTCACCATAGCTGAGATCTTGCCTTACCATACCTACCCCCCTTTCTACTGTCAGTCTTAGGACCACGACAAGTAGCTCACAAGATAATATGAAGTCATCAAGACATGTACAAAGAAAATTAAAGTCAAAAAATTGAGAAACTCTAGAGTTATTCTATTGGATTATATCCAAACGTATAAAAATCTGGTTGATCCTTTTACTAAGGGTCTATCACGTAATGTGATAGATAATGCATTGAAGGAGATGGGTATGAGACCTACACTATGAGTTGTTCATAGTGGTAACCTACTCTATGTGATTGGATCTAGTGAATTAGAATTGGAAGGAAAAATGTTGTTCAACTAAGAGGAGAGTATCCTTACCATTAATAATACCACCCCACGAAGATGCAATACCCTCCTAATCTGCATGGTAGGCTGATATTTATCTTAATGTGTTCTGAGCGTCTTATCTAAGCAGATGTTGTCCTGCAGAATATCTTTTGAAGAAAACACCTATATGAGTTTGATTGTTAAAGTCGCAATCTATGAGAGTGGGGGTGCTCTCTAGTAAAGTAATGAAAGGCCTCGGAGTATGACGCATAATATCCACCCATGAGGAAGTCCCATGGTAGCCTCATATCAGTCAAGACTTTGTGTGAAGTTAGATTCGCAGAAAAATTGCAGTTCAAGGCCTAGTCCACTGTTCAAGTTTCTTACTAGTGTAGCATAGAGTTTTAGGTGAAAGTTCAACTTAACAGACTCCACTGCAGCACCGGTATATAAATAGTGTTTTAGAACCAAAGGTAAATTTTATGTGCCTCTGAAATCTGGTGGGGGATTGCTGAAATTTGGTCTATGTTAGAAACCCAACAACCATTTTCAGAATTCCTAATAAATCCTAGAGGCCCACTTAGCCCATTCCTAAAAGGTGCGGCTAAAATTTAGTCTCATACTATTAGTTTAGCAGGAGTTGGACCTTCTTATAAAGGAGGGTGTATTCTCATATGTATGAGCACGAGAAGAAGAGAGATGTACACGCGCTCCTCCTCCGCTGCATGCCTCGCCTCTTCATGACGCGCACGCTGCGGGTTGCTGAAATGAGCCGAGTCGTTGTTTAATTTTTTGCCACATATGACTGGTATATGAAAGGTGCCACCAGAGCTGAAACGTTTTGTTTGTAGTGGAGATTGAATACACTGTTCGTTTTACCTCTTTGTTTCACCTCCTGAAGCTGTCAGTTCGCCTCCTCCTCCCGTGTCTATAAACGAGAAGTCGGTCCTCTCTAGAGAGACACACCAAAACAATATTTGCCTCACGCCACCTAATTCTAGGCATTAAGCCACTGCTAGGTTCTTTCTCATCCCGACTTGCGGCGTGCACCGCAGGTCGAGACAGTAGACCTCCGAAACCCGCCACTTCGAGTCCTGTACGAGAGAAGCGTGATAAAGTTTTTGGGGAGCGCTTTGCGCAACTACCGAACTCTTCATCTTTTTTCTTGAATATGCACGAGTGTGCATATCATATATTAAAGAAGAAGGGCTAAAGAAAAGCCTCCACCATTAGTTACATGAGTTACAAATAGATCACTCCTCACGGCTAGCCCACCTCGCTAACCTACTAAGGAAGGGTGTTACATCCCCTTTTAGTAGGCCAGCTGACATCCAAACTTGACCCTCTAGTCTATTTCTACCAAGAAGCACCCCACAAGACGGTCTAGCACCGTCGAAGACAATTGCATTCCTATGTTTCCAAAGCTCCCATAGGGTCAGCCCAAGAATGGTTCGCAAATCTTTGGTATCGGCTTTGTTGGCCCCAGATTTGTGACATAACCATGACGTGAGAGAGTCGTGCTCCGAAGGCACCCACTCCGGCTTTCCCAAGGCCTGACAGATCTCCGCCCATACCACCCTGGCAAAAACACAAGTAAGCAAGATGTGGTTGATCGACTCCTCCTCCTGGTCACAAAAGGGGCATGCCTCTTGGTGTGGTAGCCCTCGCCTTGCCAGACGATCCGACGTCCAACACTTGTTCTACAGGGCCAGCCAAACGAAGAACTTGCATTGTGAGGGCGCCCTTGATTTCCAAGTGAGATCCGCTGTTGGTGCCACTTCTCTTGCCCAAAATTTTGCCGCATAGGCCGACCAAACCGTAAACTTCCCAGAGTCCTCCCAAGACCACGAGAACTCATCTTGCACTCCTGCCGTAGGCTCCCAAGCGACCACTTCATTCCAAAGCGAGAGGAATTCCCGCAAAGCCTCCAAAGCTATGTTCGAACCCACATCTTGGGCCCAAGCTCCATCCGCCATGGCCTCACCAACTGTCCGCATGGAGCGAACCCTCGCCGGGATCATGTTATATATCAAAGGAGTGACCTCCTAGGCCCTTCGGCCATTCAACCAGCGATCTTCCCAGAACAATGCTAACTGGCCATCCCATGCGGTACATCGCGTAGCTGCTTTGAAGAGTAGCAGAGATTCTTTGGGAACCTTGATGTTAAACTCCTCCCAAGGCCTGGTATTGTCCGTCCTCTTAAGCCATTGCCACCTTGCTTGCATTGCAACATTTAGCCAGCGTAGATTGGGTAGGCCAAGACCGCCAACCCACTTTGGGGTGCACACTGACTCCCACGCGAACGCGTAGTTTCCACCATTCGCCTCCTTCCTTTTGCACCACAAAAAACCCCTATAGATCTTGTTCATAGCTGCGATTGTCTTCATGGGGAGATCTAAGGCCATCATCGCGTGCAAAGGCATGGTGCAGAGCACATATTGCACCAAGGTCAGCCTCCCACTCTTCGGCATCAAGCTCGCTTTCCACTTGGGCAGCTTGCTGGCCATCTGGTCCACGAGGTATTGCAGTTGGGCCGGGGTTTGCTTCCGAAGTGACAAGGGTAGCCCAAGGTATTTGATAGGAAACGATCCCAAAGGGCACCCTAGCATCGTGCATACCATGTTCATTTCCACCTCAGTGCATCTAATCGGCAGAGCGGCAGATTTGTGCATGTTTATCCGTAAACCTGACGCTTCCCCAAAGACTTCAAAGATGCACTGGCAAATGGCAAGATCCAACGGCAAGGGCTTCACAAAAAGTGCCACATCGTCCGCGAAGATGGACAACCTCTTCCTCATACCCGTCTGCGCTAGAGGCGCAAGGACTCGCCTGTCCACGGCAAGCTCAAACAGAAGCTGCAGGGGCTCCATCATTAGAATGAATAACATGGGTGAGATGGGATCGCCTTGCCGCAAACCCATGCAGTTGAAAATTGTATCGCCGGGTTCCCCATTGACCATGATCTTGGTAGAAGAGGTAGCAATGATGCCACAGATCCATGATCGCCACCGCGGCCCGAAGCCCAAGTGTTGCATGATCTCAAGGAGGAAAGACCACCTCACCGAATCAAAGGCCTTTGATATATCAAGCTTCAGCAGGACCGAAGGGTTTCTTAGCGCATTGAGGCGCCGAGCCGTGCACTGCACTAACATAAAGTTGTCATGCAAGGATCTTCCTCTAACAAAAGCACTCTGATGGTTGCCAACCAATCTTGGTAGATCCGCCACAAGCCTACACGCCAGAACTTTCTCAAAGATTTTTATGGCCCCATGCACTAGGCTGATAGGCCTAAAGTCACTAACATCCAATGCTACTTCCTTCTTCGGTAGTAATGTGACAAGAATTTTATTGATAGCCGTCATGCCCCTCACGTCCCCGTTGTAGAAGCAACACAAGGCAGCCATGAAGTTAGCCTTAATGATGCTCCAACAAGTAGCATAAAATCTGCCTGTGAACCCATCCGGCCCCGGGGCTTTGTCCGGAGGCATAGCCTTGATTACTCCTTCCACTTCTTCCATGGTGAACAACTGCTCTAGGTGCGAAAGGTCAAGTGTTGGCAGGTTTAGGGCAGCCAAATTGATGGTGTGCTCCCTCGGAGACAACGAACCGAAAGCCGCAACATAATAATCATCCACTGCCGAAGCCACCTCCTCCTGCCCCATGTAGATTTGTCCATTATACCGAACGGACCTAATGAAGTTTTTACGCTGCCTGTGGCTAGCATGCTGGTGGAAAAGCCTTGTGTTACCATCCCCTTCTCGGATCTGCAAGAGCCGAGATCTCTGCCTAGCAATAGTTCTCTCAAGAGAACATAATCCCAGCAGCTTCTTCTTCAAACAGCCCCTCAACTTCCTTTCACCATCAGATAGGGTTCTCAAATCCATAGCAATATCCAGCCGCTTGATCACCTCCATAGCAATGGCTATTTGAAGCTTAACATTCCCTATCCATCGATCACTCCACCTTTGAAGGCTCACGGCAGTCGCTCTGAGCTTGTTTTGAAGCATTAGATACGTATTGGATGCAGCCGGGGTAGATGCCCATGCCATATTGACCACCTCCATAAAGCCCTCAGCCTTGCACCAGAAGGCCTCAAAGCGAAATCTCTTCCTCGTAGTGATGTCCACATTCAGGTCAAGCATCAACGGACAGTGGTCTGAGACCGCTGTACCAAGCGCCGAGAGAAAACAAGTGGGGTACAACTCGTCCCACTCATTGGACACAAAAATATGATCAATCTTCTCCAAGGTTGCATTTCTCCTTTCGTTAGACCACGTGTATCGTCTACCATTAAGGTATGGCTCCTTAAGTTCGAGCCTGTTTAGTCGAGAGTGGAACCTCGCAAGCATCCGCCTATTAACTAGGGCATTGCTCTTGTCCTCCTGCTTTGCGATGAGGTTGAAATCCCCCGCGACGAGCCAAGGCCCAGCATGAAGGTCACAAATATCCACCAAGTCCTGTAAGAATTCCACTTTGTCACACTCCTCCTGCGGCCCATAGACACAAGTGAGCCACCACGGATGCTCATCCTCTGGGCATTTAACGAGAGCCGTAGCCATATGGTTAGTGAAATGGGGGTTTGATAGTTGGGTGACCGAAGCATCCCAAGCTATCAGGATACCCCCACGCGTTCCTAGAGCCGGCAAGTAAAAGAACTTATCAAATTTATTTCCGAGGCACTGTCGTACAATGATGTCCGAGACATGCTGCAACTTAGTTTCTTGAAGGCACACAATGGCTGGGCTAGCTGCGTTCACCACTTGAAAGACCGCATTACGCCTAGCAGGCGCGTTGAGGCCCCTAACATTCCACACTATCATCTTGAGGGGATTGGTATTCATCGTCATAGTCAAAGCCTACCAGAGCCACCCAACCAACTCCTAGACATGGAGCGGCTCTACCGGTGCCTCCCAACCAAAGAGAGCCAACACCGTTGTGATATGAGCGTCAGAGAGAGGCCGCGAGAAGAGATCAACGTACATCCAGAGGGCCTCGTCCGAAATGACCTCTCCCTCGTGCGCAAGGCACAACTTACGGATCAGCACTTGCTGCGGTTTTGTAGCTCCGTTCTTAGCAATTCTCGCACTCCTTCTTGGGGTAGCATCAAGCTTCCTCTTCTTCCTCGGGTTCCGAGCCTTTGCCGCTCCAACGCGCTCCGCCGGCAGCGGGAGCACCGGTGCAATGGACAAGCACATCAGCTCCCTGAGCTCATCCACACAGACATGTAGGGCATCCCCTACCACAGGCGTTGGCGTACAAGGCGCCGCACTCGGCTGCACAGCAGCATCCACGTCGCCAGAATCAACATGCATGGCTCCTTCCAAATGAGAGTCCAATCCCCCATCACGAATAACAATCTGTATGGCATCCCCGCCACCCGAAATTGCCTCCACGTCCTGTGCGCCAATGGCATCTCCCGATCCCGGGTCCACTACCTCCTTTAGACCAGTCACAGGGAGCATGGCTGCCCCCACATCCAGAACGGCCTCATCACGCGGCATGCATGATGCATGGGTGCAACTCGCCTCTGATAGGCTGATCAGAAAAGTGTCCCACACCTCCACCAAATCGAACCCCACCCTGTCGCTCAGGGACAGCTGGCATACGGAGGTGTCCAGAGAATCACCCAACTCCTGTTCCACCGAAAGCGACTGGTCCTGCTACAAGATTACCCGAAATGACCCAACTTGGACTGACGCGCCCGGGGGCAACGGATCCGAAGCGCACACTCCCTCGGGCCACCCATTTTGTCGCCATCGCACCAACTGCACCGAGGGTGGGGAGCCAATGGGCGTAGCACCCACTGCCTGACCCCCTGGGCCCAAGGCCCCATCAACCACACCCTGCGCAGCCACGACACCCGGGCCCACATGTGTATCATTTGCAGGTCCTGTGATTGGCCGCCCTGCCAACAGAGACAAGCCCGGGCCCCCAGTAGTAACCGAAATGGCGCCAGTGACGGCAGCCACGCGGGTACCACTGACCTCCTCCACGATCGGGGTCAAATCGTTTTGAATCCGCTTACACCTGCCTGCCGGCGGCGCCGCCGGCACCGCCGTGGACGAGCCCACCAAACCCAGTGAGCCAGCATCATTTCCACCAAAGCCCGAAGAACCGCGCCCACCATTGCCCCGCGGCCCCCCACAAGACTCCCTGCGCAAGGGATCATCATCGCCGGACGGCGGCGAAGGCGGCGGTGGTGGCGGTGGCTGCCGCCCACCAGAATCACCATCACCCACCGGATCTCCCAGGACAGATATCTCAATGGGATACCAGAGAGCACACGATCTTCCACCCGTTGGCGTTCCTCGACCAGCCTCCTCCACCAGAGAGTGCGCCTCGGCTCGTCAATAAACAGGAGGCGGCGGCGTGGGATTAGCCGCGGCCTGTCCGTGCGCAGCCAGACGCGAAAGTCCGCCATGTCCAGCTGGCGAGCCGTACTGTCGTCCACTCCAACGACATAGCCAAGCCCACGCAAGACCACACTCGCCGTGCGCTGACACCAGGCATGAGCCGACACACCCCGCAGCGAGACTGGAACAAGGTAGGGGAGAGGGGCCGCCGTGGCCTGCGCCTGCCTGATCCATGGCCGGAGCGAGAGCTCAAACCAAGGGGAGAGAGCACGGCCTTCCCGCACCATCCGATCCCGGACTGCACCCTCACGGCAGAGCACGAGAAAATCTTCGGGGAAGAAGGCCCGAATGGACATGTCTTCAGGGCCGATGCCGAACGCCTCATGCAGCGCCACTGCAGCCGAGGCCAAGTCCACCTGCGGCCTTGTACCAGTGATCGTGACCAGGACAGCCCTGGCAAGTTCCGCCTCCATCAGGCGAGTATCTTCGCCCGCTTCCAGGAAGCAGGCATCCACCATGTCGACACCATCCATGCACGGCCGCGATGGCACGACATCCACCATGCTAAACGGCACCAAGAACTCCGGACTCGACGCAAAATCCCCGGGTGGCGGCTGAGACGCGGACGGCGCGCGCGGCGCACTAGGCGCGGGCGGCGCACGCACAATGTCACTCCACAGCCTGACAGCACCAGGAGGCGGCGGACCGGGCGGCGGCGGCGGCAGGGGGGAGAAAGCGAGCAGCTTTGAGGCTCGGCGCCGGACGGCGACTGCTGCCACAGCGCAGGCGGAGGGCGCGGCGGCTGCTCCACCGGGGAAGGGCTGCGAGGACGAGTGCACCCACGCGAGATATGCCCCCGCCCACGGCAGCGCACGCAGAAGGGCGGATTGCTGCAGTCCACCGAGATATGCCCATCACTGTCGCAATTGTAGCAGCAGCCGTACAGCTCCGGCGGCAACCTGGAGGACGGCGGTGGCCGGGAAGCAGGGAGAACACGAGCCCTCCCAGAGCGGCGACGCCAGCGCAGGGGAGGGGGCCGGCCCTCCGGGGCCCTAGGACGACGGCGCACCTTCGTCTGCCAGCCCCCGCCAGCCAGGGGAGCAGGAGCAGGACGGATGCCACAAATTCCGGCGATCACTTCCTCAATGACGACTTCTTCCCTGACGTCGACGATCTCTTAGACGATATGGGTGACAACAACGTCAACGCCAATGCCAATGCTACCGCCGCTGCTTAGTATGTGTTCATGTCTTTTCTGTTTGAGTTCTTACTAGGTTTCTTGTTCTAGATATGTTTTGTTCAAGTTCACGATTTCACATGCTATTTGTGTACTCTCTTTGTTAGATTGCATGATTTGCTTGTTTTTGTTATTGTGGTCATGTTTTATCTAGTGTTTATTTTAATTAAATCATATGGTAAATTGCTGGTATTTTCGACAAAGAATACCCGAAGCTGATTTTGGACGTTGCCGCTTTGCGGAGGATAATAAACCCCAGCGAGCCCAGCCCGCCGTTTGGATATTTCGCCGTTGCCTTCAGTTCTGCTTGCCTCCCAACAATGGCTCTCCCCCTCGTTCGCCTCCTCCTCCCCTCTCTCCCCGCGTGCCAGCCGCCGCTCCGTCACCCCGAGTACTCCGCTCCACCTCGCCACAGCCACGTCTCCTTCGCGGTCTCCGCTGCCGCCCGCTCCTCCGGCCACCGCTTGGCGTTCGCTGTCTGCGCTGCTAGCGCCTCGGTCGCCCCGGCGCCTGCGGAAACGGAGGCGGATGCGGAGGATGAGCAGCCCGTGGGGCCGAAGACGCGGCTTATCGCGATGAACATCCCATGGGATTTCACGCCCGACGACATTCGCGTTCTTTTCGAGAAGCAAGGCACCGTCGTCGACGTGGAGGTAACCGTTTGTTTCTGTTGCCTTATCCGCTTCAAGGGAAAGGAACAAAGAGCGAATTGCGAGTAACCTTTAACCGGGCGGGATGGTGAATTTATGCGAATCCAGAAATTGCCGTATGAAGTGGCAATGATCTATGGTTACTTAAGTTGCAGGGGATACCAGTATGGTTCAGATATATTGCCATCACCAGCATGTTTCTGGAAAATGAACTTATTTTTTTATATATAGTGCTCTAAAGTTTTTTTTTACATGGTAATACGTGTCTCATTCATATCATAAAGATTAAAGTACAAGTCACGTAAAGACCGACATGACAAAATTGAAAAGCTACCAGAACATCTCTGAGCTTGACACCAACGCCCATCACGTGACGACAACAGCCACCGAAGAAAAGAATGATGGATCGCCTCCTCACCCGAGCTCGACGCGGCTCCATCGCTGATATGCAGCTTTGCGGACCTCCAAGGTGCCTCACCAAAAGTGAAGCCATTACCGTTGAACGAATCAGACCGGGGCAACACCCCGGACACGCCATCGAACTCCAGATCTGGCACCCCACCGCGACTTTTTATCGTTGTTACGCCGTACAAAAGGAAATACGTAGTAGCGCACTAGCGCATATGTAGGACAGTAGGAGACTTAACATTTCTCATCTCCAACCCAATATATTTGAAACTGTATCTCAGAGTAGAGGCCCACCTTAACAACTGGTTTTACCACTCCAAGGTATTGACTTGAAGTTGGACTGATTTGGTCTACATGATTTTGGTTTGGTGCACGACCATGCCACGTATTTTGGATATGCCAGTTGCTGCAATGCTGATTCAAGCTGTATCGTTAATGCCATATACTCCTTCCATAGGGGAGACGTGTCTTGTATCGCGTTCATTTTTGTATTCTTCCCTTGACTAAATTATGTGGTTGTGTCTAGCATTTAGATACAATTCACATGTACTATTGGATGTACTTGATGCATATTGGTATACATACTTATGCATGTTTCATATTGGAAAATGTGGAGTTTGCCATACAATGCATTTCAGAAGGGATTTCCTGATTAATTATTTATGAAAAAATGTACGCCAGGAACTTCATTAATGATTGCTTTTCTTTCTGATTTTCTAGCTTTCGATGCACAGTTCCAAAAAAAACAGAGGGTTGGCATTTGTAACCATGGGTTCAGAAGAGGAGGCTCTTTCAGCACTCAAGAATCTCAATTTGTCTGTAAGTGCAAGATTGTTAGCGACAGAATGTCTCCCTGTGAGACATAACCTGCGTAAATCATCATTACTGTTATTTTTGTAGATACCGAACTACTGGTCATTGTTTATCCCCTGATCTGCCTATTCTGTTTGTAGACTTTGAATGATAGAACGATTAAGGTGGACTTTGCAAAACCTAAAAAGAAGCAACCTGCTGTGCCATCAGTTCCTGTGGAGAAAAATGTTGTGTTTGTGGGGAATTTAACATGGAGAGTGAGATCCCGTCATCTTCGGGAGTTATTTGCCTCAACTCCAGGTGTCCAATCAGTTGAAGTTATCTTTCATACCACCACACCAAGGCGATCTGCTGGCTATGCATTTGTTTCCTTTTCCTCGAAAGAGGAGGCAGAGGCGGCTATTTCTACCTTCAATGGCAAGGTACATTATTCTGAAATGTTGTATGTCCAACATAAAAGGATGTTGCTTATTGCTGTTCAAATTATAGTGCATGAAAATATGCTAGTACAAGGTAAATGCTCACACCACGCACGCACATTGTTACGAAAAATATTGCTGGCAACATCTGTAAACTTAATTCGGGAACACATTGTCCCACTGAAAGCTCATGGACGTGTGTACTCCAAATAAATATCGGTTTACCGCATCAATCTTAAGGATTAAATACCTCAGTGGGTGTAAACCAACAACCTTACTGCCACCAGTAGACTCAGGGTCATCTGTCTGACCTGTTAATCTTACCACAGGAATTGATGGGACGATCCATTAACGTGATGTTCAAAGAGGACACTGTCAAAAAGAACAAGTCTTCTGATTCTGAGGAAGAGAAGTTGGAGGAGGCAGAATCATCTGAGGAGAGTGATAGCTAAGAATGGATTATTGTGAGAACCACAGAAAGAAGTTCAATGAGTTGATCTGCAGGACTATAATGCTCTTTTTCTAGTAATAACTCTTTCTCATACTTGATCATATTTATTCTTTGCACTCATTCAGTTATTGAAGGAGGAAGCTATATAAATGTGTGAGAAATTAAACATCCTTTCTTCTAAATGGCTAATCTAATAGCATGTCTGTTTATTTAACTAGCATGGTGACCCACATATGTACGCAGCTAGATTTAATATGTATTATTATATTTGAGATTGCTTTATCTTAAGGATGTTTGATCCCAGGGTGAGCTATGTTCCAAATGTAGCGAAAATATACAGCTTGCTGAAAAATGACTACAATTTGGTAGAAATATTTTGATTAAGTTTATTAGATTGTTGGTAAGTATTGACAACAAAAGACCAATGACATTGAAGTCTGCGGCTTGCCATGTAAGAACATGGACATTCATAGTACCAATCTTCAGCTTTCCCTCAACCACTCCTTGTCCCTCGGAGTTTTCTTCTCATGATAATCTTTTTAGAAAAATTTCACCAAAAATTAAATCTACCTCGTACATACAATCTTGCCTCTTGTTCTAATAATATAATAGTACTCCCTCCGATCCATATTACTTGTCGCTCAAACAGATGTATCTAGCACTGAAATATATCTAGATACATCCATTTGAGCGATAAGTAATAGTAATATGGATCGGGGGGAGTTTTTTGAGGAATCACCGGGGGGCGAGTTCTCCCACCTGAATATATTGCTCAAAAGCTGCTAAAAATCAAGAGGGAGTACCCTCTTGAAGTTTGGCTGATCCAGTTTATAAGGGAAACTGGATTGGAGGGAGTAGTAGATTTGAAACACTATAGTCTCGACAGCGACGAGCAATATAGCTTATGATAATGTACGATGCTCTGGTTGCCTAATATTATTTCATGCTATAAGTGAACTGTCTTCATTTTGTATTTTTGCCAAAATGTTCCCTCTGACCTCTTGAACTTTGCATCTTAGCAAATGCTTGCATCATTTTGACCACTGAAAGTACTATTCCCTTCGTTCACAAATATAAGATGTTTTGGATACATACGAACTGAAATAAGTGAACAGACACACTAAAAGGTGTCGATATGCATCCAATTCAGAAAAAAGTTCGAACATCTGATATTTATGAACATAGGGAGTACTATTCATACAGCACTATTCTTATGATTGTTTATATGATCCAGTTTACAGTTAGAAAATGACAGAAGTGGTTATGGCAGCATTATCTTAATCATGATTGTTTATTCCTCTTGATGATATTGACATTTCTTCTTTCACAGGGTTACCAAGCTCCTGGTTGATTTCACCCGTCCCATAACTCTTGAATTGTCAAATACTGTGTTCTGTAAGTTCCCCTCTTGATATGGATGACATTTGGAGGTTAGCTTGATGCTAGAGTACACGAAATCTGTGAGCTGTTGAAATCTGAGTTAATTTATTGTAGAATATAAGTGTTAATGATGAATTTGAGAGCAACCTGCTGACGAATTTGACTATATTTTTCTCTTCTGTAATGAAATTTATTGAACATTTTTTGGCCGCTTCTCTAATGGTCATGTGTATTTCAGGGTCAGGCTGCCAATTTAGCTTCATTAGCTACCCATCCGTGCTAATGAAATTCACATACAAAACACTGAAATACATAAGTACAAAGGCATACACATTATTATTCATTTGCAGTTTTACAAGTTCACATAATACAATGACATTCACATAGTACAAAACTTTTACAAGTCCCACAACCAACTTATGTATCTACGTCTAGTCATCTCAAGCAGTCTACAAATCTCGCCTTGCGATGTCACTGCTATATATCTGCTTGCCGATATATCTGCTTGCCGGGTATCACAAGTAACCTGTATGATACACAAAAATTGGTTAAGGCATGCAAGTAATATAACATATATTTTTTCGTTTATTGAATGTAGTTGAGAAAATCATACCCCTGCCCCCGACATTGGATGTGGCGGCAGACAAACAAACATGAGTCCATACCTGCTGCCATTTATATCTCTAAAAGCACAGCTGCCTTAGCGCATGTTCTTTTTGTGGAGTGCAACTAAATTGATCTACATGTCAAAAGTACGGACAGGTTATTGAAAATAAAGCAAACCATTTATAACAGCAACATTTTGCAGAGAAGTTTAAGCAATTTCCAGTTGAGAACAAGTTAAAGAAGTTTGCATTTTACTCCCTCCGTCTCAGTTTACAAGTCCTACGCATATACCTAGGTTGCCAATTTGATCACTCTAATATAAACTATATAACACAAAAATTATGTCTTTTGAAAATAGAACATCTGAAGTTTATATTGGTATATTTTTTGTAATATATTACTTGTATTAGGTTGGTCAAATTGACGACCTAGGGGTACGCGCACGTCTTGTGAACTGAGAGAGAGGGAGTAGCAAAGAAGTTGAAGCAATCTGCCTTTTACAAAGAAGATGAATCAATTGTAGCATACACGAAACTTGAAGCAGTAGGAGCACCACTAACATTCATGATCATACGCCGTGCCGCCCAATCCCAGCTTATCTCTCCGACTATAAATCCACCACTACGCCGCCCTGAACCCTAACCCGACTATTCTCCGGTCTAGATCGTCGTCGCCCTCAAATCTCTAATTCAATGTCGATGTTGTTCGAGCCATGGTGCGGAGCTGCCCCACATAATATGTCGAGCACGCCCTTGCCGATGAAACCAAATCACGGTGGAGGTCGTCGCACTGGTCATTGCTCGTGAGGTCACTGCCGCCGCGACCGTCGACCGTAGCTCCTCTTCAAAGTTGGAGTTGGAGGAGGAGATGAAGGTGGAGGGTTATGACTTCTCCTTCGAGCAGACCCACGCCGAGCACCGCCAGGCTTTGGAAGAGCACCTCGCTAGGCTTGCGAGTGGAGTGGAGTTGTGACAAAGTAGCCACACTGGAAGGTGCGACTGGGTCACCTCCTTGGAGAGCTAATGCTTATGCTTGTTGGGTATTTTTCACGCCCAAAAAGCAACCACCGAATTTTCTGTAATTCATAGCACCTAACACAAGCATCATGGGACAACTCACCCATACATACAACCTGAGGGGAAGATGCACTAGTGGCAAAAACCATCTGGTGAAAACATCACGGGAGTGAAGCGTGGTGGGCCTATACCATGAGAGAATAGGGGGGAATGGGACCCCTGGCGGTGGAAGAGTCAGGGGAAGCTGGGTCATTTGACAGAAATGTAAGGTCTGTGCGGCTCATTCATTCTTGAAAAAAGAGGGGAGGGGCGAGCCAGTGTATAATTAACAGGTACATTCAATGGTAGAGACATCAATGGCTATGTGTAAATTAGCTTCGGAGGCCGAGCAGTCTCAGTTTTACTACACGATTTGGCAATGAATGTTCGGCTAGTCACCGTTATAGGTACTCATGATATTGTGTTTAGAGAGGTAGATAGATAGGACGTAGTCTTGCTCGATCAGGACCCTCGCTTTATTGCGAGGCAAAATTGTGTGAAAGAAGAAAAAATGGAAAATGATGAAAATGTAATCGGATTCATGATCCAGTAAGAAATCCCAATTCGGGTGTTTGTTTGGATTTTTTTTCCTATGATGTACTATTCAATTCTCGATGGTGAATCGATTTGATAGATCAGATATTGTTATTCCTAGTCCTTATGGACTAACCCAAAAAGTGCAATGTTGAAGATGACTCCGGCAGATCCCGGTGTCCCGGCGTAGTGATTAGGTTGGAGGGAAAACAGGAAACGAAGTTACCCAGGTTCGGGCTGTCGAGAAGAGATAATACCCGACTCCTGCTCATGTATATTGTGATTGGGGTGTACAAAGTACGTGTATAAACCAAGGGTGGTATCTATCTATCGACTAGCTTGGCCTCGACTTATACTATAACATACCAGGGCCCCTAGGGTTACACAACCTAGTCGGTTGAGGGGAATCTTCCATGCCTCCAGCTTCCTTGTGTTGGACGACAAGGCTTCTAGAGTCTTCTCTTATGAGGCTCATGGGTTAGACTGATGGCGGGGCAGAACTGACATAGGGGGCCTCGGGCCGGCAACTGACAAGGTGAGGCACCCTTGGGTCGTGACACCGTCATACAAGATGTAAATCGAGTGTGGGGCAGAAGGTTATTGATCCTTTATTTTGCGGAGGCGGTAGCTTGTCATAATATTGTTTCAGGTACAACTAGTGATGTTATTCCCATTCTTATTTTGATCCGACCCTGTTCCCCAACCAGTTTTGTTGCTCATTATAAGAGTCAAGTGAGAGCAGCTAATTTAGATGGAAAAGGACACCAGAGTCTACTAGTTAAAATTCTATCTGGTAAAATGAAAGAATTATAACATTCTTAAAATGATAGATAGGGATATAGCGAATAAACCATTTTGTAGGAACAAAGTATGTCTATAAGAGGGGGGGGGGATGAATGGGAGTTTTAAATTTTATTTGGAAAACTCAAAACTTTTGGAACCCAGCAGCGAAACGAATTAAAAACAAACTACAGCGAGCTAAAACGAAGTACCGAAGGGAAGTTAAGTTATGCATCGAACCAAATCACATGAAGAAAAACTCGCCGAAAGTAAACGTGGGTGACAGATGTAACCGGTGATGCTCGATGGCGACAGGGAATTTGTTCGACCAGTTCGTCCTTCTACACAAGGACTACGTCTGGTTGGAGGGGCTGTGACTTAACACGGAAGATAAACTCTCTTCACCCTATTCTCCCCGACAATTGGTTTGTCAACCGATGCCGATCACTCATGGTAGATACTTGAAGGCGATCTCCGAACCTTTACAAACTTCTTCTTCGAGAACCACAATCACTCTTGGTCTCCGAAGAAATTGACACCTAACCGTCTAGAGAGTTTGCAGCTCTCAAGAGTAATAGGCGGAGCGTAATGGACTTAGATTCGAGTGATGCCGAACCACTATCTAATTCTTCGGCTCTAGGGGTTTTTCTCTCGGTGGATTTTAAACTCAGATCGCTCAGAGAGGGGGTTGCTCAAAATCTTCTCAGAATCAAAAGGAGCAGCCCCGGACAAAGCCGGTGCGGGGTAGCTATTTATGGCCGCAGCCTTCCCGGATGGGAAATGACCATTTTGGACATGAGGTCCAGCCAATGGCAAACTGACACGTTTGCAACGGTCAGATTTTGGAGCAACGGTAACATTACTTGAGGAACAAGTAATGCTAACTCCTTGGTCTGAGTCAAATCTCTCACGGGGAAGAAGATCTCAGTCTCTTGATGGCAAGTATTTGCTTAGAACACAAAGAGATTTCTCTCGTAACTTTCATAGAATTTGGGTTTAGCATCAGAGAATCAAAGTTTCAAACGCTACACCCCTCTTAATAGTAGGGTGGTCCTATGACTCAATAAAGAGAAGAAGAACAACGAAATAAATGATATGTCTTCGCTTCGTCTTCAATCTCCTCGGACGCAGTCATCTTCCTTAGATAGGCACTAAACCAAATGCTTCTCTTGAGCAAATTTCGAGGGGTAACTCTTGTCATCATAATCTTTGATGATAACCTTCACTGCAGCGCAGGGAGATTATCTTCGTCGTTTTCATCAAACTCCTCGTGATCTCAGGGACCTGTTACTTTGTGTGCACTAGCAAACACATAAGTCCAAAACTGTTTTATGTCAACAAGCTCAAAACATAAGGGGCCTATCATTGCACCAACACATTTTGAGCCCCGTAAATGGAGGTAGTCCCCCAACCCGAAACTACTTCCCATATTTTGAATTCAAGAGTTTCAATATACCAGGTTCTACTACCGTTCAACCCAATCATCGTCAAAACCTGGGTTTGATCGTGGCTCAGAAGGAACATTAACTAGATGACTTGCATGTGACTATTCAGAGTCAAAGATTGAGCCAAAGTTTGTAGTCCTTGAATGAGCACTCAAAAATATTCCAGACGATCCTCATGATTGTTGGGAAACGTAGCAAGCAATTTCAAAAAAAAAATCCTACGCTCACACAAGATCTATCTAGGAGATGTATAGCAACGAGAGGGGGAGAGTGTGCCCACGTACTCTCGTAGACCGAAAGCGGAAGCATTTGACAACATGGTTGATGTAGTCGAACTTCTTCTCGTTTCGACCGATCAAGCACCGAACGTGCGGCACCTCCGAGTTCTGCACACGTTCAACTCAATGACGTCCCTCGAACTCTTGATATAGCAAAGTGTCTAGGGAGAGTTTCATCAGCACAACGGCGTGGTGACAGTGATGGTGAAGTGATCCGCGCAAGGCTTTGCCTAAGCACTACAAAGATATGACAGGAAGCGTAAACCGTGGAGGGGGCTAGGAATCAATGTTGTGTGTTCTAGCGGTGCCCCCACATATATATAGGTGAGAGAGGTAGGGGAGCAGCAAGGGGCGCCCCAAGTAGGAGGGATCCTACTTGGGCGCCACCTCCAAGTCGGCCTCCCCTCTTCCATAAGTATCGGAGGGGGAAGGAAAGAGAGGGGGGAGGGAAGGAAATGGGGAGGCCGAATCCTCCCCTTTCTTCTCCCTTCCCTCCTTTCCTTCTCCTCCTATTTCGGCCTATATGGGGGCGCACCAGCCCCTTGTGGGCTGGTCTGTCCCTCTCTTCGCCCAATAAGGCCCATATCTTTGCCGGGGGTGCCCGAAACCCCTTCCGGTGACCCGATATGTACCCGGTACCCTCCGGAACACTTCTGGTGTCCGAATACTATCGTCCTATATATCAATCTTTACCTCTCGACAACTTCGAGACACCTCGTCATGTCGGTGATCTCATCCGGGACTCTGAATAACATTCGGTCACCAAATCACATAACTCATATAATACAAAATCGTCATCGAACGTTAAGAGTGCGGACCCTACGGGTTCAAGAAATATGTAGAAATGACCGAGACACCTCTCCGGTCAATAACCAATAGCGGAATCTGGATGCTCATATTGGTTCCTACATATTCTACGAAGATCTTTATCGGTCATAACGTTATGACAACATACGATATTCCCCTTGTCATCGGCATGTTACTTGCCCGAGATTCGACCATTGGTATCCATATACCAATTCAATCTCGTTACCGGCAAGTCTCTTTACTCGTTCCGTAATACATCATCCCGCTACTAACTCATTAGTCACTTTGCTTGCAAGGCTTCTTATGATGTACATTACCGAGAGGGCCCAGAGATACCTCTCCGATGCTTTGAGTGACAAATTCTAATCTCGATCTATGCCAACCCAACAAACACCTTCGGAGATACCTGTAGAGCATCTTTATAATCACCTAGTTATGTTGTGACGTTTTATAGCACAGAAATCATTCCTTCGATATCCGGGAGTTGCATAATCTCATAGTCGAAGGAATATGTATTTGACATGAAGAAAGCAATAGCAATAAAACTCAATGATCAATATGTTATGCTAACGGATGGGTCTTGTCCATCACATTATTCTCCTAATGATGTGATCCCGTTCATCAAATGACAACACATGTCTATGGTTAGAAAACTTAACCATCTTTGATTAACGAGCTAGTCTTGTAGAGGCTTACTAGGGACACGGTGTTTTGTCTATGTATTCACACATGTATCAAGTTTCTGGTTAATACATTCTAGCATGAATAATAAACATTTCTATACTACTCTAGAGTATACGAATAACTCCCAATGTTATCCGTCGAATATTGTCGATCGGACGGCTCAAATTTCTCTGTTATAGTTCCAAGACATCGTGAAGCCATATAAACCATTGGATACAGCTATCCTACGGCTGATATCCATGGGATTCGCGGTGGCCAGTCCGGCCTAGCACTTCCTAGACTCCCGCATGCACAAATGGCAGAGCCTACCGCCCACATGTACTTGCAGTATTTTTTATTTAATCGATTCTGATGGAGTAACCCAAGGTTGAGGATGTGACATGGGAGAATGGGACCCATTGGTCATCAGACGCACCCACGTGGGTATTCTCACTTGCTTCCAGCCTTCCAGTAATGTCCAGAAAATTCTTTGACGGGAGAGTACAAAACAAGTCCGATGCTACATATTTCCAGACGTAGTAAAGAAAACAATCTTTTGTCCAACATAAACACTTACTGAAAGTCATTTTGGTTTCCTACAAAAAAAGTGCTCCAATGCTACCTGTTGATCTGTACTTTACGCAGTGTATAACCCAATGTATGCACAAACTTACTGTGTCACTTGCCAGCAAAAAAATGTACATGTATACAAATCAAAAGTATGTATGTTACATGAATGTTCTTTTAAAAGATCATTTTCTACACTGACAAAATCGACTGTCCAAAAATATACGCAGTGACGGCGCTAGGATTGGACAACGCCAACATATGTTGGTAATCCAACAGTTTGATTAATGACCGAGAATAAATTTAAGAACATCCCAAAATGCTTGGTCATTATTTGCAACATTTTTAGTCAAAATTAACATGATGTGATTTTTTCACTATTTAAGAGAATTTATATTTTTAAGTAGTTTACGATGTGTCATCCCCATAGCATTATGTGTCAACCACCATATGGGCCTGACATGAGGGGTCAGCTTGACATGTTGGAGGTCTTCTAAAAGGATAAAACACGAAATAAAGCGTGCGGGCAAGATTAAGAAAGGAATGCTTTCGGTAAAAGGATGAAGACGACATGAAAAGGAAGAAATAAATACTTGAAGTATTTATTTTCCTGGTTTTACCTACACAATTAGTGAGTAATTTGTTCATACCGCCCTTCGCCTTGGCTTACCCATTTTTGCTTTCGTGCATGATTCGACGTGCAAATCACATGCAATTAACTAGTATCATGATATAAGCAAATATAAAATAACAATTTTATTGTTGCCTCTAGGGCATATTTCCTTCAGTCTCCCACTTGCACTAGAGTCAATAATCTAGTTCACATCGCCATGTGATTTAACACCAATAGTTCGCAGCTTTATGTGATTAACAGCCATAGTTCACATCACCATGTGACCAACACCCAAATGGTTTACTAGTGTCAATAATCTAGTTCACATCGCTATGTGATTAACACCCAAAGAGTACTAAGGTGTGATCATGTTTTGCTTGTGAGAGAAGTTTAGTCAACGGGTCTGCCACATTCAGATTAATATGTATTTTGCAAATATCTATGTCTACAATGCTTTGCATGGAGCTACTCTAGATAATTGCTCCCACGTTCAATATGTATCTAGATTGAGACTTAGAGTCAACTAGATCAGTGTGAAATCTTGCATCGACGTAACACAAACTCTTTATCACCTCCATAATCGAGAAACATTTCCTTAGTCCTCTTTAAGGTAACTAAGGATAATTTTGACCGCTGGCCAGTGATCTATTCCTGGATACTATTGTACCCCCTTGCCAAACTCATGGCAAGGTAGACAACATGTTTGGTACACAGCATGACATACTTTATAGAACCTATGGTTGAGGCATAGGGAATGACTTTCATTTTGTCATTATCTTCTGCCGTGGTCGGGTTTTGAATCTTTACTCAACTTCACACCTTACAATACAGGCAAGAACTCCTTCTTTGACTGATCCATTTTGATCTCCTTCAAAATCTTGTCAAGGTATGTACTCATTGAAAGTCTTATCAAGCGTCTTGATCTATCTCTATAGATCTTGATGCCCAATATGTAAGCAGCTTCACCGAGGTCTTTCATTGAAAAATTCTTATTCAAATATCCTTTTATGCTACCCACAAATTCTACATCATTTCCAATCAACAATATGTCATCCACATATAATATCAGAAATGCTATAGAGCTCCCACTCACTTTCTTGTAAATACAGACTTCACCATAAGTCCGTATAAAACCATATGCTTTGATCACCTTATCAAAGCGTATATTCCAACTTCGAGATGCTTGCACCAGTCCATAGATGGATCGATGGAGTTTGCACACTGTGTTATCACCTTTAGGATCGACAAAACCTTTTGGTTGCATCATATACAACTCTTCTTTAAGAAATCCATTAAGGAATGCAGTTTTGACATCCATTTGCCAGATTTCATAAAATGAGACAATTGCTAACATGATTCAGACAGACTTAAGCATCACTATGAGTGAGAAAATCTCATCGTAGTCAACACCTTGAACTTGTCGCAAATATTTTGCATCAAGTCGAGCTTTGTGGATAGAACACTACCATCAGTGTCCGTCTTCCTTTTGAAGATCCATTTATTCTCAATGGCTTGCCGATCAATGGGCAAGTCCACCAAAGTCCACACTTTGTTCTCATACATTGATCCTATCTCGGATTTCATGGCCTCAAGCCATCTGTCGGAATCTGGGCTCATCATAGCTTCTTCATAGTTCATGGGTTTGCCATGGTCTAATAACATGAGTTCCAGAACAAGATTACCATACCATTCTAGAGTGGAACGTGCTCTGTTCGACCTACGAGGTCCAGTAGTAACTTGATCCGAAGTTTCATGATCATCATCATTAGCTTCCTCTCTAGTTGGTGTAGGCATCACGGGAACAGATTTCACTGATGTGCTACTTTCCAATTCGAGAGAAGGAACAATTACCTCATCAAGTTCTACTTTCCTCCCACTCACTTCTTTTGAGAGAAACTCCTTCTTTAGAAAGGTTCCATTCTCGGCAACAAAGATCTTGCCTTTGAATCTATGGTAGAAGGTGTACCCAATTGTTTCCTTAGGGTATCCTATGAAGATGCACTTCTTCAATTTGGGTTCGAGCTTATTAGGCTGAAGCCTTTTGACATAAGTGTCGTAACCCCAAACTTTAAGAAACTACAGCTTAGGTTTGTTGCCAAACCACAATTCATACGACGCCATCTCAACGGATTTAGATGATGCCCTATTTATCGTGAATGCAACTGTCTCTAATGCATAACTCAAAAACAATAGTTGTAAATCGGTAAGATACATCATAGAACGTACCATATCTAAGAAAGTATGATTACGACGTTCAGACACACCATTACGTTGTGGTATTCCAGGTGGCGTGAGTTGTGAAACTATTCCACATTGTTTCGCATGAAGGCCAAACTCGTAACTCAAATATTCGCCTCCGCGATCAGATCGTAGAAACTTTATTTTCTTGTTACGATGATTCTCCACTTTACTCTGAAATTCTTTGAACTTTTCAAATGTTTCAGACTTGTGTTTCATTAAGTAGATATACCCATATCCGCTCAAATCATCTTTGAAGGTCAGAATATAACGATACCCTCCGCGTGCCTCAACACTCATCAGTCCGTATACATTGGTATGTATTATTTCCAATAAGCCATTGGCTCGCTCCATTGTTCCGAAGAACGGAGTTTTAGTCATCTTGCCCATGAGGCATGGTTCACAAGTATCAAATGATTCATAATCAAGTAATTCAAAAAGTTCATCTACATGGAGTTTCTTCATGTGCTTTACACCAATAGGACCTAAACAGCACTGCCACAAGTATGTTGCACTATCATTATCAACTTTTCATCTTTTCGCATCAATATTATGAATATGTGTATTACTACGATCGAGATTCAATAAACCCTTCACATTGGGTGTATGACCATAGAAGATTTTATTCATGTAAATAGAACAACAATTATTCTCTTACTTAAATGAATAACCGTATTGCAATAAACATGATCCAATCATATTCATGCTCAACGCAAACACGAACTAACATTTGTTTAGGTTCAACACAAATCTCGAAGGTAGAGGGAGTATGTGATGGTGATCTTATCAACTTTGGAATCACTTCCAACACACATCGTTACCTTGCCCTTAACTAGTCTCTGTTCATTTTGCAACTCCTGTTTTGAGTTACTAATCTTAGCAACTGAATTGGTATCAAATACCCTGGGGTTACTATAAACACTAGTAAAGTACGCATCAATAACATGTATATCAAACATACCTTTGTTCACTTTGCCATCCTTCTTATCCGCCAATTATTTGGGGTAGTTCCCCTTCCAATGACCATTTCCTTTGAAGTAGAAGCACTCAGTTTCAGGCTTAGGTCTAGCTTTGGGCTTCTTCATGGGAGTGGCAAATTGCTTGCCATTCTTCTTGAAGTTCCCTTTCTTTCCCTTGCCCTTTTTCTTGAAACTAGTGGTCTTGTTAACCATCAACACTTGATGCTCTTTCTTGATTTCTACCTTCACTGATTTCAGTATTGCGAAGAGCTCGGGAATCATTTTCGTCATCCCTTGCATATTATAGTTCATCACGAAGTTCTAGTAGCTTGGTGATAGTGACTAGAGAACTCTATCAATCACTATCTTATCTGGAAGATTAACTCCCACTTGATTCAAGCGATTGTAGCACCCAGACATTCTGAGCACATGCTCACTGGCTGAGCTATTCTCCTCCATCTTGTAGGCACAGTACTTGTCAGAGGTCTCGTACCTCTCGACACGGGCATGAGTCTGAAATACAAATTTCAGCTTAGAACATCTCATATGCTCCGTGGCGTTCAAAACGTCTTTGCAGCCTCGATTCTAAGCCGTAAAGTATGGCGCACTAAACTATCAAGTAGTCATCATACTGAGCTTGCCAAACATTCATAACGTATGTATCCGCTCCTGCAATAGGCCTGTCACCTAGCAGTGCATCAAGGACATAATTCTTCTGTGCAATAATGAGGATAACCCTCAGATCACGGACCCAGTCCGCATGATTGCTAATACCATCTTTCAACTTAGTTTTCTCTAGGAACATATCAAAAACATAGGGGAGCTACAATGCGATCTATTGATCTACAACATAAATATGCAAATACTATCAGGACTAAGTTCATGATAAATTAAGTTCAATTAATCAAATTACTTAAGAACTCCCACTTAGATAGACATCCCTCAATTCATCTAAACGATACGTGATCCAAATCAATTAAACTATGTCCGATCATCATGTGAGATGGAGTAGTCATCAAAGGTGAACATCTCTATGTTGATCATATCTACTATATGATTCACTTTCGACCTTTTAGTCTCCAGTGTTCCGAGGCCATGTCTGTACATGCTAGGCTCGTCAAGTTTAACCCGAGTATTCCGCGTGTGCAAAACTGTCTTGCACCCGTTGTATGTGAACGTAGAGCCTATCACACCTGATCATCACGTGGTGTCTCAACCCGAAGAACTGTCGCAATGGTCCATACTCAGGGAGAACACTTGGAAGGAAATATGCCCTAGAGGCAATAATAAAGTTATTATTTATTTCCTTATTTCATGATAAATGTTTACTATTTATGCTAGAATTGTATTAACCAGAAACTTAGTACATGTGTGAATACATAGACAAAACATATAGTCCCTGGCATGCCTCTACTTGACTAGCTCCTTAATCAAAGATGGTTATGTTTCCTAACCATTGACATGTGTTGTCATTTGATTAACAGGATCACATCATTAGGAGAATGATGTGATGGACATTACCTAGCCTTTAGCTTAGCATTATGATCGTGTTGGTTTCATTGCTACTGCTTTCTTCATGACTTATACAAGTTCCTCAGACTATGAGATTATGCAACTCCCGAATACCGGAGGAACACTTTGTGTGCTACCAAAGGTCACAACATAAATGGGTGATTATAAAGGTGCTCTACAGGTGTCTCCGAAGGTGTTTGTTGGGTTGGCATAGATCGAGATTAGGATTTGTCACTCGGTGTTTCAGAGAAGTATCTCTGGGCCCTCTCGGTAATACTCATCACTATAAGCCTTGCAAGCATTGTGACTAATGAATTAGTTGCGGGATGAAGTATTATGGAACGAGTAAAGAGACTTGCCGGTAACGAGATTGAACAAGGTAAGATGATACCGACGATCGAATCTCGGGCAACTAACTTACCAATGACAAAGGGAACAACATATGTTGTTATGTTGTTTGACCGATAAAGATCTTTGTAGAATATGTAGGAACCAATATGATCATCCAGGTTCCGCTATTGGTTATTGACCAGAGACATGTCTCGGTCATGTCTACATAGTTCTCGAATCCATAGGGTCTGCACGCTTAACATTCGATGACGATTGGTATTATGAGTTTATGTGATATGATGTACCGAAGATTGTTTGGATTCCTAGATGTGATCACGGACTTGACGAGGAGTCCGGAAGATTGATATATTGGACGACTACATTCGGACACCGGAAGTGTTCCGGATAAGTTTTGGATAAAACCGGAGTGCCAGAGGGTTACATGAACCCCCCGGGGAACTAATGGGCCTCGATGGGCCCTAGTGGAGAGAGAGAGGGGCCGGCCAGGGCAGGCCGTGTGCCCGCTCCCTTGAGTCCGAATAGGACAAGGAGGGGGGGCGCCCCCCTTGCCTCCCCCCTCTCCCTCTCCTTCCTTCCCCCTCTCTCCCTTTAGGTGTAAACCTACTAGGACTTGGAGGCCTAGCAGGATTCCCCTATTGGGGGCGCGCCCATGGAGGGCCGGCCGGCCTTCCCCTTGCTCCTTATATACAGGGGCAAGGGGGCACCCTAGAACACACAAGTTGACAATTGTTTTAGCAGTGTGCGGTGCCCCCCTCCATAGTTACACACCTCGGTCATATCATTGTAGTGCTTAGGTGAAGCCCTGCGCCGGTAACTTCATCATCACCGTCACCACGCCGTCGTGCTGACGAAACTCTACCTCGACCTTAGCTGGATCTAGAGTTCGTGGGAGATCACCGAGATGAACATGTGTAGATCGCGGAGGTGTCATACCTTCGGTGCTAGGATCGGTCCGCTCGTGAAGACGTACGACTGCATCAACCACGTTGTCATAACGCTTCTACTTTCGGTCTACGAGGGTACGTAGGCAACACTCTCCCCTCTCGTTGCTATGCATCACCTAGTGATAGATCTTGCGTGATCGTAGGATTTTTTTTGGAATTACTGGGTTCCCCAAGAGTGGCATTCGAGCTAGGTCTATGCGTAGATGTTATATGCACGAGTAGAACATAAAGAGTTGTCGGCGATAATAGTCATACTGCTTACCAGCATGTCATACTTTGATTCGGCGGTATTGTTGGATGAAGCAGCTCAGACTGACATTACGCGTACGCTTACGTGAGACTGGTTCTACCGACGTGCTTTACACATAGGTGGCTGGTGAGTGTCCGATTCTCCAACTTTAATTGAATCGAGTGTGGCTACGCCCGATCCTTGTTAAAGGTTAAAACAACACACTTGACGAAAATTTGTTGTGGTTTTGATGCGTAGGTAAGAACGGTTCTTGCTAGAAGCCTGTAGCAGCCACGTAAAACTTGCAACAACAAAGGAGGCGACATCTAACTTGTTTTGCAGGGCTTGATGTGATGTGATATGGTCAAAGCATGATGTGATATAAATTGTTGTATGGGATGATCATGTTTTGTAACAAAGTTATCGGCAACTAGCAGGAGCCATATGGTTGTCACTTTATTGTATGCAATGCAATCGCCATGTAATTGTTTTACTTTATCACTAAGCAGTAGCGATAGTCGTAGTAACAATTGTTGGCGAGATGACAATGATGCTACGATGGAGATCAAGGTGTCGCGCCGGTGACGTTGGAGATCATGACGATGCTCCGGTGATGGAGATCATGAACACAAGATGATGATGGCCATATCATGTCACATATTTTGATTGCATGTGATGTTTATCCTTTAAGCATCTTATTTTGCTTAGAACTTCGGTAGCATTATAAGATGATCCCTTACTAAATTTCAAGGTACAAGTGTTCTCCATGAGTATGCATCGTTGCTACAGTTTGTCGTGTCGAGAGACTGCGTGATGATCGGGTGTGATAAGCTCTACGTTCACATACAACGGGTGCAAGCCAGTTTTGCACACGTAGAATACCCGGGTTAAACTTGACGAGCCTAGCATATGCAGATATGGCCTCAGAACACTAAGACCGAAAGGTCGAGCGTGAATCATATAGTAGATATGATCAACATAGTGATGTTCACCATTGAAAACTACTCCATCTCACGTGATGATCGGACATGGTTTAGTTGATTTGGATCACGTGATCACTTAGATGATTTGAGGGATGTCTATCTAAGTGGGAGTTCTTAAGTAATATGATTAATTGAACTTAGTTTATCATGAACTTAGTACCTGATAGTATTTTGCATGTCTATGTTGTTGTAGATTAATGGCCCGTGCTACCGTTCCTTTGAATTTTAATGCGTTCCTAGAGAAAGCTAAGTTGAAAGATGATGGCAGCAACTACATGGAATGGGTCCGTAACTTGAGGATTATCCTCATTGCTGCATAGAAGAATTATGTCGTGGAAGCACCGTTGGGTGCAGGCCTGCTACAGATGTTACTGATGATGTTAAGAACATCTGGCAGAGCAAAGCTGATGACTACTCGATAGTTCAGTGTGCCATGCTTTACGGCTTAGAATCAGGACCTCAAAGACATTTTGAACATCATGGAGCATATGAGATGTTCTAAGAGTTGAAGTTAATATTTCAAGCAAATGCCCGAGTTGAGAGATATGAAGTCTCCAACAAGTTCTATAGCTGCAAAATGGAGGAGAATAGTTCTGTCAGTGAACACATACTCAGAATGTCTGGGTACCATAATCACTTGACTCAACTGGGAGTTGATCTTCCAGTTGATTGTGTCATTGAGAGAGTTCTTCAATCACTGCCACCAAGCTATAAAGTCTTAGTGATGAACTATAATATGCAAGGGATGAACAAGACTATTCTCGAGCTCTTCACGATGCTAAAGGCCGCGGAGGTAGAAATCAAAAAGGAGCATCAAGTGTTGATGGTCAATAAGACCACTAGTTTCAAGAAAAAGGGCAAAGGGAAGAAAGGGAACTTCAAGAAGAACGGCAAAAAGGTTGCTTCTCAAGAGAAGAGACTGAAGTCTGGACCTAAGCCTGCAACTGAGTGCTTCTACTGCAAAGGGACTGGTCACTGGAAGCGGAAATGCCCCAAGTATTTGGCGGATAAGAAGGATGGCAAAGTGAAAGGTATATTTGATATACATGTTATTGATGTGTACTTAACTAATGCTCGCAGTAGTGCCAGGGTATTTGATACTGGTTCTATTGCTCATATTTGCAACTCGAGACATGGGCTACGAATTAAGCGAAGATTGGCTAAGGACGAGGTGACGATGCGCGTGGGAAAATGGTTCCAAAGTCGATGTGATCGCGGTCGGCGCGCTACGTCTACATCTACCATCGGGATTAGTTTTAGACCTAAATAATTGTTATTTGGTGCCAGCGTTGAGCACGAACATTATATCTGGATCTTGTTTAATGCGAGGCGATTATTCATTTAAATCAGAGAATAATGGTTGTTCTATTTATATGAGTAATATCTTTTATGGTCATGCACCCCTGCTGAGTGGTCTATTTTTGTTGAATCTCGATAGTAGTGATACACATATTCATAGTGTTGAAACCAAAAGATTGAAGTTTAATAATGATAGTGCAACTTATTTGTGGCACTACGGTTTGGGTCATATCAGTGTAAAGCGCATGAAGAAACTCCATGCTGATGGACTTTTGGAATCACTTGATTATGAATCACTTGGTGCTTGCGAACCGTGCCTTATGGGCAAGATGACTAAAACTCCGTTCTCCAAAACAATGGAACGAGCTAATGACTTGTTGAAAATAATACATACCGATGTATGCGGTCCAATGAGTATTGAGGCTCGTGGTGGGTATCGTTATTTTCTTACCTTCACAGATGATTTGAGTAGATATGGTTATATCTACTTAATGAAGCATAAGTCTGAAACATTTAAAAAGTTCAAAGAATTTCAGAGCGAAGTGGAAAATCACCATAACAAGAAAATAAAGTTTGTACGATTTGATCGTGGAGGACAATATTTCAGTTACGAGTTTGGTCTTCATTTGAAACAACATGGGATAGTTTCACAATTAACGCCACATGGAACACCACAGCGAAATGGTGTGTCCGAACATCGTAACCGTACTTTATTAGATATGGTGTGATCTATGATGTCTCTTATTGATTTACCGCTATCATTTTGGGGTTATGCTTTAGAGACGGTTGTATTCACTTTAAATAGGGCACCATCAAAATCCATTGAGACGACGCCTTATGAACTATGGTTTGGCAACAAACCAAAGTTGTCTTTTCTTAAAGTTTGGGGCTGTGATGCTTATGTGAAAAAGTTTCAACCTGATAAGCTCGAACCCAAATCGGAGAAGTGCATCTTCATAGGATACCCAAAGGAAACTGTTGGGTACACCTTCTATCACAAATCCGAAGGCAAAATCTTTGTTGCTAAAAATGGATCCTTTCTAGAGAAGGAGTTTCTCTCGAAAGAAGTGAGTGGGAGGAAAGTAGAACTTGATGAGGTAGTTGTACCTTCTCTCTTATTGGAAAGTAGTTCATCACAGAAATCAGTTCCCGTGATTCCTACACCAATTAGTGAAGAAGCTAATGATGATGATCATGAAGCTTCAGATCAAGTTACTAGCAAACTTCGTAGTTCTTCTAGAGTAAGATCCGCACCAGAGTGGTATGGTAATCCTGTTCTGGAAGTCATATTACTAGACCATGATGAACCTACGAACTATGAGGAAGTGATGATGAGCCCAGATTCCGTGAAATGGCTAGAAGCCATGAAATGTAAGATGGGATCCATGTATGAGAACAAAGTGTGGACTTTGCTGGACTTGCCCGATGATCGGCCAACCATAGAAAATAAATGGATCTTTAAGAAGAAGACCGACACAGACGGTAATGTTACTGTTTACAAAGCTCAACTTGTCGTGAAAGGTTTTCGCCAAGTTCAAGGAGTTGACTACGATGAGACTTTCTCACCCGCAGCGATGCTTAAGTTTGTCCGAATCATGTTAGCAATTGCTGCATTTTATGATTATGAAATTTGGAAAATGGATGTCAAAACTGCATTCCTGGATGGATTTTTGGAAGAAGAGGTGTATATGATGCAAACAGAAGGTTTTGTGGATCCAAAGGGTGCTAACAAAGTGTGCAAGCTACAACGATCCATTTATGGACTGGTGCAATCCTCTCGGAGTTGGCATAAATGTTTTGATAGTGTGATCAAAGCATATGGTTTTATATAGACTTTTGGAGAAGCCTGTATTTACAAGAAAGTGAGTGGGAGCTCTGTAGAATTTCTAATCTTATATGTAGATGACATATTGTTGATTGGAAATGATATAGAATTTCTGGATAGCATAAAGGGATACCTGAATAAGAGTTTTTCTATGAAAGACCTCGGAGAAGTTGCTTACATATTGGGCATCAAGATCTATAGAGATAGATCAAGACACTTAATTGGACTTTCATAGAGCACATACCTTGATAAAGTTTTGTAGAAGTTCAAAATGGATCAGTCAAAGAAAGGGTTCTTGCCTGTATTACAAGGTGTGAAGTTGAGTCAGACTCAATGCCCGACCACTGCAGAAGATAGAGAGAAAATGGAAGTCATTCCCTATGCTTCAGCCATAGGTTCTATCATGTATGCAATGCTGTGTACCAGACCTGATGTATGTCTTGCTATAAGCATAGCAGGGCGGTACCAAAGTAATCCCGGAGTGGAGCACTAGACAGCGGTCAAGAACATCCTGAAATACCTAAAAAGGACTAAGTATATGTTTCTCATTTATGGAGGTTAAAAAGAGCTTGTCGTAAACGGTTACGTCAATGCAAGCTTTGACAATGATCCGGATGACTCTAAGTCGCAAACCGGATACATATTTTTATTAAATGGAGGAGCTGTCAGTTGGTGCAGTTCCAAGCAGAGCGTCGTGGCGGGATCTACGTGTGAAGTGGAGTACATTGCTGCTTCGGAAGTAGCAAACGAAGGAGTTTGGATGAAAGAGTTCATATCCAATCTAGGTGTCATACCTAGTGCATCGGGTCTAATGAAAATCTTTTGTGACAATACTGGTGCAATTGCCTTGGCAAAGGATCCAGATTTCACAAGTGAACCAAGCACATCAAAAGACGCTTCAATTCCATCCGTCACCAAGTGTCGGAAGGGGACATAGAGATTTGCAAGATACACAGATATCTGAATGTTGCAGACCCGTTGACTAAGCCTCTTCCAGGAGCAAAACATGATCAGCACCAAAGCTCCACGGGTGTTAGAATCATTACTATGTAATCTAGATTATTGACTCTAGTTCGAGTGGGAGACTGAAGGAAATATGCCCTAGAGGCAATAATAAAGTTATTATTTATTTCCTTAATTCATGATAAATGTTTATTATTCATGCTAGAATTGTATTAACCGGAAACTTAGTACATGTGTGAATACATAGACAAAACATATAGTCCCTAGTATGCCTCTAGTTGACTAGCTCGTTAATCAAAGATGGTTATGTTTCCTAACCATTGACATGTATTGTCATTTGATTAACAGGATCACATCATTAGGAGAATGATGTGATGGACATGACCCATCCGTTAGCTTAGCATTATGATCGTGTCAGTTTCATTGCTACTGCTTTCTTCATGACTTATACAAGTTCCTCAGACTATGAGATTATGCAACTCTAGAATACCGGAGGAACACTTTGTGTCCTACCAAATGTCACAACGTAAATAGGTGATTATAAAGGTGCTCTACAGGTGTCTTCGAAGGTGTTTGTTGGGTTGGCATAGATCGAGATTAGTATTTGTCACTCCGTGTTTTGGAGAAGTATCTCTGGGCCCTCTCGGTAATACTCATCACTATAAGCCTTGCAAGCATTATGACTAATGAATTAGTTGCGGGATGAAGTATTACGGAATGAGTAAAGAGACTTGCCGGTAATGAGATTGAACTAGGTATGATGATACCGACGATCGAATCTCGGGCAACTAACTTACCAATGACAAAGGGAACAACGTATGTTGTTATGCTGTTTGACCGATAAAGATCTTCATAGAATACGTAGGAACCAATATGAGCATCCAGGTTCTGCTATTGGTTATTGACCAGAGACGTGTCTCGGCCATGTCTACATAGTTCTTGAACCCGTAGGGTCCGCATGCTTAACATTCGATAACGATTGGTATTATGAGTTTATGTGATATGATGTATGATACGTCTCCAACCTATCTATAATTTATGAAGCATTCATGCTATATTACTATGTGTTTTGGACGATTATGGGCTTTATTATACACTTTTATATTATTTTTGGGACTAACCTATTAACCGGAGGCCCAACCCATATTGTTGTTTTATTGTCTGTTTCAGTATTTCGAAGAAAAAGAATATCAAACGGAGTCCAAACGGAATGAAACCTTCGGCATCGTGATTTTTTGGAAGATTATCATCCTGGAGGCTTGGAGATCAAGTCAGAAGATCCTCGAGGAGCCCAGGAGATAGGGGCGCCCCCCTACAGGGTGCGCCCCCCTGTCTCGTGGACCCCTCGAGCACCCCCCGACCGACTTCTTTCGCCTATATAAGCCTACGTACCCTAAAACCATTAAAAATCAAGATAGATCGGGAGTTCCGCCGCCGCAAGCCTCTGTAGCCACCAAAATCCTCTCGGGAGCCCTTCCCGGCACCCCGCTGGAGGGGGCATCCTTCACTGGTGGCCATCTTCATCATCCCGGCGCTATCCATGACGAGGAGGGAGTAGTTCACCCTCGGGGCTAAGGGTATGTACTAGTAGCTATGTGTTTGATCTCTCTCTCTCTCTCGTGTTCCTCTATGGCACGATCTTGATGTATCCCGAGCTTTGCTATTGTAGTTGGATCTTATGATGTTTCTTCCCCTCTACTCTCTTGTGATGAATTGAGTTTTCCCCTTTGAAGTTATCTTATTGGATTGAGTCTTTTATGAGAACACTTGATGTATGTCTTGCCGTGCTTATCTGTGGTGACAATGGGATATCATGTGCCTCTTGATGTATCTTTTGGTGACCAACTTGTGGGTTCCACCCATGAACCTATGCATAGGGGTTGGCACACGTTCTTGACTCTCCGGTATAAACTTTGGGGCACTCTTTGAAGTACTTTGTGTTGGTTGAATAGATGAATCTGAGATTGTGTGATGCATATCGTATAATCATGCCCACGAATACTTGAGGTGACAATGGAGTATCTAGGTGACATTAGGGTTTTGGTTTATTTGTGTCTTAAGGTGTTATTCTAGTACGAACTCTTGAATAGATTGACCCGAAAGAATAACTTTGAGGTGGTTTCGTACCCTACCATAATCTCTTCGTTTGTTCTCCGCTATTAGTGTCTTTGGAGTGACTCTTTGTTTCATGTTGAGGGATTTTTATATGATCTATCTATGTTATTATTGTTGAGAGAACTTGCACTAGTGAAAGTATGAACCCTATGCCTTGTTTCCTACCATTGCAATACCGTTTACGCTCACTTTTACCACTTGTTACCTTGCTGTTTTTATAATTTCAGATTACAAAAACCTTTATCTACTATCTATTTTGCACTTGCATCACCATCTCTTCGCCGAACTAGTGCACCTATACAATTTACCATTGTATTGGATGTGTTGGGGACACAAGAGACTCTTTGTTATTTGGTTGCAGGGTTGTTTGAGAGAGACTATCTTCATCCTATGCCTCCTACGGATTGATAAACCTTAGGTCATCCACTTGAGGGAAATTTTCTAGTGTCCTACAAACATGTGCACTTGCAGGCCCAACAACGTCTACAAGAAGAAGGTTGTGTAGTAGACATCAAGCTCTTTTCTGGCGCCGTTGCTGGGGAGGTGAGTGCTTGAAGGTATATCTTTAGATCTTGCAATCGAATCTTTTTGTTTCTTGTTTTATCACTAGTTTAGTTTATAAAAGAAAATTACAAAAAAAGGAGTTAAGTTTGTCTCATACGCTTCATCTTTTTAATATCTTTCGTGAGTATGATGGAAAGGAAAATTGTGCTCAAGTGCTAGAAAAAGAATGCACTAAAATTTTTGGTTTGTGTGATGAGCATGATTGCAATGTTGTTAGTATGAATTCCCTGAATATCCATGATGCTAATGATATGCAAAGCCACAAGCTTGGGGAAGCTATGTTTGATGAATATGATATTTTTTGTCCCCCAAGTTTTGATGAGCAAATTTATTATGATGAAAGCATGCCTCCTATTTATGATGATTATATTGATGAAAGTGGGTTTGGAAGAGTGTCAACTTTAGGAAGTAGTGATCCCACTATTTTGTAGGATGTTGAATCTTATTGTGATGAACATGAAAGTGGATTTGGAAGAGTGTCAACTTTATTTAGTGATGATTCCACTATTTCGGAAGAGGTTCCAATTGATTATGAGAACAAAGTTGCTATCTATGATGATTATTGTGATGACTTGTATGCTATTAAGAATAATGATAAACATGAAACTTGTCATCATGATTTTAGTTTTCAATTGGATTATGCCTCACATGATAATTATTTTGTTGAGTTTGCTCCCACTACTATTCATGAGAAGAATTTTGCTTATGGGGAGAGTAGTAAATTTTCTATGCTTGTAGATCATGAAAAGAATGCTTTAGGTGATGGTTATATTTTTGAATTCATTCGTGATGCTACTGAAAATTATTATGAGGGAGGAACATATGCTTGTAGGAATTGCAATAATGTCAAGTTTTCTCTCTATGTGCTTAAATTTTTGAAGCTATGCTTGTTTTACCTTCCAATGCTAGTTGATCATTTTTCCCATAAGTTGTTTGCTCACAAAATCCCTATGCATAGGATGTGGGTTAGACTTAAATGTTCTAGTCATATGCTTCATTATGCTCCCACTATGTTTCAATTCTTATCTTTTATGTGAGCATCATTGTCATCATCATGCCTAGCTAGAAAGGCGTTAAAGAAAAGCGCTTGTTGGGAGACAACCCAATATTTATCCTTACTGTTTTTGTGTGTCCAGATGATTATGCTACTGTATTAATAATTTTTTATAGCTTCTATTTCAATAAAGTGCCAAGTAGAACCTTTGGGAAGACTTTGGTGAAGTTTATATGATCTTGCTGTGAAAAACAGAAACTTTAGCGCTCACGAGATTAGCTGCCATTGTTTACTGGAGAGTGATTTTAGGTTAATTATTTTTGCAGATGATTAAAAGACAAATTACTCAGGTCCAGCAATTTATTTCATAATTTTTGGGGTTCCAGAAGTATACGTTTGATACAGATTACTACAGACTGTTCTGTTTTTGACAGAATCTGTTTTCATTGTGTTGTTTGCTTATTTTGATGAATCTATGAGTAGTACCGGAGGGTATGAACCATAGATAAGTTAGAATACAGTAGGTTTTACACCAATATGAATTTAGAATGAGTTCATTACAGTACCTAAGTGGTGGTTTTATTTTCTTATACTAACGGAGCTTACGAGTTTTGTTTTGAGTTTTGTGTGGTTGAAGTTTTCAAGTTTTGGGTAAAGATTCGATGGACTATGGAATAAGGAGTGGAAGAGCCTAAGCTTGGAGATTCCCAAGGCACCCCAAGGTAATATTCAAGTACAACCAAAAGCCTAAGCTTGGGGATGTCCCGGAAGGCATCCCCTCTTTCGTCTTCGTTCATCGGTAACTTTACTTGGAGCTATATTTTTATTCGCCACATGCTATGTGTTTTGCTTGGAGCGTCATTTTATTTTGTTAGTTTTTGCTTGATTTTAGTTAGAATAATGTTTTGCATCTTTATTTTCAATAAAAATGTCAAGGATAGCCTTTACCATGCTTGTTTTGCTAGTATACATGTTGCTGTTTGAAAACAGAAAGTTTACCGCTGTTGCAAAAATTCCCTATAAAAGTCAGAGAATGGTATAATGTTGAATCTTTTTGCATATTAAATTTATTACAGTGGGAATTTTCTCTCATAATTTTTGGAGTCAGGTAAGTATTGATACTCTTGCATTCTTTACAGACTGTACTGTTTTGGCAGATTGCTGTTATGGTTGCATTGTTTGCATATGTTTGCTTGTTTAATGATTCTATTTGAGGATAGGAGTATTAAATATGCAGAGACATTTAGTATTAAATGTTGAATAATAATGTTAGTGATTTGTTACAGTATAAAATGATAAGGTTTTGCATTGGTTTATACTAACCTATCTCACGAGTTCTTGTTGAGTTTGTTGTGAATGAAGCTTTTGATAAAATGAGAAACCATGATATGAGAGGAATTAAGGAGACACAAAAGTTCAAGCTTGGGGATGCCCAAGGCACCCCAAGATAATATTTCAAGAAGTCTCAAGCATCTAAGCTTGGGGATGCCCTGGTAGGCATCCCACCTTTCTTCTTCAACAACTATCGGTTAGTATCGGTTGAACCTAAGTTTTTGCTTCTTCACATGAGTTGTGCTATCCTTGCAATGTCATTTTATTTTGTTTTCTTGCTGCTTGAATACAATACCAAGATCTGAAATTCTTAATGAGAGAGAGTCTTCACATAGTTGCATAATTATTTAGCTACTCATTGGTCTTCACTTATATCTTTTTGAGTAGTTTTTCATTTACTCGTGTGCTTCACTTATATCCTATGAGTAAATGGTTCAATGAGTTGAATGTCATAAATCTGAAATTATATATGTTTCATTTGCTTACTCCATGGGGAGTAATGACTTCACATCTAAGAAGTAGAGGTTGTAAATTTATTGACGGTTAGCAAGCATTGTATTAGTCATTTGAACAATTCATGAAAGAATATTGAAGGAAGAGATATTTCACATATAAATATATTATCATAGACATCTTTTATAATTGTGAGAACTCATTAAGTATGACATGCTAAAGAGTTGATGTTGGACAAGGAAGACAACATAATGGGTTATGTTTTCTCGCATCTCAGTTAAAGTATATTGTCATGGATCATTCAAACATGTTGAGCCTGCCTTTCCCCCTCATGCTAGCCAAAAATTCCTAGCACCAAGTAGATATACTACTTGTGCTTCCAAATATCCTTAAACCCAGTTTTTGCCATGAGAGTCCACCATACCTACCTATGGATTGAGTAAGATCCTTCAAGTAAGTTGTCATCGGTGCAAGCAATAAAAATTGCTCTCTAAATATGCATGACTTATTAGTGTGGAGAAAATAAGCTTTGTACGAACTTGTTATGGAAGCAATAAAAGCGACGGACTGCATAATAAAGGTCCATATACAAGGGGCAATATAAAGTGACGTTCTTTCGCATTAAGATTTTGTGTATCCAACCCTAAAAGCGCATGACAACCTCTGCTTCCCTCTGCGAAGGGCCTATCTTTTACTTTATGTCTTTTACTTTATGCAAGAGTCAAGGTGATCTTCACCTTTCCCTTTTTCATTTTATCCTTTGGCAAGCACTTTGTGTTGGGGTGATCCTGATATATATATCCAATTGGATGTACGTTAGCATGAACTATTATTGTTGACATCACCCAAAGGTGAATACGTTTGGAGGCAACATTATAAGCCCCAATCTTTCTCTGTGTCTGATTAAAACTTCATAACCACAAGTATTGCGTGAGTGTTAGCAATTGTAGAAGACTATATGATAGTTGAGTATGTGAAGTTTGCTAAATCAAAGCTCTGACATAGACTCTTCCTGAAAATAAGATGAATTGCAATTGTTTGATGACTAAGAATGAAGTTTGCTAGTTTTCAAGAAAGTTTATGGTCTACGCTTTAACATGTGAATTGCTTGTTACTTATTGTTGAGAAGTTTTATGAGATGAACTATTGTTATGACATGTAATGATGCTAGAAAAGGTGATTGAAATTATCATTGATCAAACTTGTGCACCTTCTAGCATTCACACTTCATAAATTCTTTCTTTATCATTTACCTACTCGAGGACGAGTAGGAATAAACTTGGGGATGCTGATACGTCTCCAACGTATCTATAATTTATGAAGCATTCATGCTATATTACTATGTGTTTTGAATTATTATGGGCTTTATTATACACTTTTATAATACTTTTGGGACTAACCTATTAACCGGAGACCCAGCCCATATTGCTGTTTTATTGTCTATTTCAGTATTTCAAAGAAAAGTAATATCAAACGGAGTCCAAACAGAATGAAACCTTCGGCATCGTGATTTTTTGGAAGATTATCATCCTGGAGGCTTGGAGATCAAGTGAGAAGATCCTCGAGGAGCCCAAGAGATAGGGGGCGCCCCCCCTACAGGGCGCGGCCCCCTGTCTTGTGGACCCCTCGAGCACCCCCTGACCAACTTCTTTCGCCTATATAAGCCTACGTACCCTAAAACCATTAAAAATCAAGATAGATTGGGAGTTCCACCGCCGCAAGCCTCTGTAGCCACCAAAAACCTCTCGGGAGCCCTTCCCGGCACCCTGCCAGAGGGGGGATCCTTCACCGGCGGCCATCTTCATCATCCTGGTGCTATCCATGATGAGGAGGGAGTAGTTCACCCTCGGGGCTGAGGGTATGTACCAGTAGCTATGTGTTTGATCTCTCTCTCTTGTGTTCTCTCTCGTGTTCCCTCTATGGCACAATCTTGATGTATCCCGAGCTTTGCTATTGTAGTTGGATCTTATGATGTTTCTTCCCCTCTACTCTCTTGTGATGAATTGAGTTTTCCCCTTTGAAGTTATCTTATCGGATTGAGTCTTTTACGAGAACACTTGATGTATGTCTTGCCGTGCTTATCTATGGTGACAATGGGATATCATGTGCCTCTTGATGTATGTTTTGGTGACCAATTTGCGGGTTCCTCCCATGAACCTATGCATAGGGGTTGGCACACGTTCTTGACTCTCCGGTAGAAACTTTGGGGCACTCTTTGAAGTACTTTGTGTTGGTTGAATAGATGAATCTGAGATTGTGTGATGCATATCATATAATCATGCCCACGGATACTTGAGGTGACAATGGAGTATCTAGGTGACATTAGGGTTTTGGTTGATTTGTGTCTTAAGGTGTTATTCTAGTACGAACTCTTGAATAGATTGATCCGAAAGAATAACTTTGAGGTGGTTTCGTACCCTACCATAATCTCTTCGTTTGTTCTCCGCTATTAGTGTCTTTGGAGTGACTCTTTGTTGCATGTTGAGGGATTGTTATATGATCTATCTATGTTATTATTGTTGAGAGAACTTGCACTAGTGAAAGTATGAACCCTAGGCCTTGTTTCCTATCATTGCAATACCGTTTACGCTCACTTTTACCACTTGTTACCTTGCTGTTTTTATAATTTCAGATTACAAAAACCTTTATCTACTATCTATTTTGCACTTGTATCACCATCTCTTCGCCGAACTAGTGCACCTATACAATTTACCATTGTATTGGGTGTGTTGGGGACACAAGAGACTCTTTGTTATTTGGTTGCAGGGTTGTTTGAGAGAGACCATCTTCATCCTATGCCTCCTACGGATTGATAAACCTTAGGTCATCCACTTGAGGGAAATTTGCTACTGTCCTACAAACCTGTGCACTTGCAGGCCCAACAACGTCTACAAGAAGAAGGTTGTGTAGTAGACATCGATGTACCAAAGATTGTTTGGAGTCCCGAATGTACTGAAGGTTGTTCGGAGTCCCGTATGAGATCACGGACATGACGAGGAGTCTCAAAATGGTCGAGACATAAATATTGATTTATTGGACGACTACATTAGGACACCGGAAGTGTTCCGGATAAGTTTGGGATAAAACCGGAGTGCCGAAGGGTTACCGGAACCCCCAGGGGAACTAATGGGCCTCGATGGGCCCTAGTGGAGAGAGAGAGGGGCCGGCCAGGGCAGGCCGTGCGCCCCCTTCCCTTGATTCCGAATAGGACAAGGAGGGGGGGGGGGGGCGCCCCCCTTGCCTTCCCCCTCGCCCTCTCCTTCCTTCCCCCTCCCCCCCTTTAGGAGGAAACCTACTAGGACTTGGAGTCCTAGTAGGATTCCCCTATTGGGGGCGCGCGCTTGGAGGGCCGGCCGGCCTCCCCCTTGCTCCTTTATATACGGGGGCATGGGGCACCCTAGAACACACAAGTTGATGATTGTTTTAGCCGTGTGCAGTGCCCCCCCTTCACAGTTACACACGTCGGTCATATCGTCGTAGTGCTTGGCGAAGCCCTGCGCCGGTAACTTCATCATCACCGTCACCATCCCGTCGTGCTGACGAAAATCTCCCTCAACCTCAGCTAGATCTAGAGTTCGTGGGATGTCACCGAGCTGAACATGTGCAGATTGCGGAGGTGCCGTACCTTCGGTGCTAGGATTGGTCGGATCGTGAAGATGTACGACTACATCAACCGCGTTGTCATAACGCTTCCGCTTTCGGTCTACGAGGGTACGTAGACAACACTCTCCCCTCTCGTTGCTATGCATCACCTTGTGATAGATCTTGTGTGATCGTAGGAATTTTTTTGAAATTACTGCGTTGCCCAACGCACTTATACCTTGAAATTTAGCCAAGGGACCATCTTATAATGGTACTGCCGTACTAAGCAAAATAAGATGCATAAAAGATAAACATCACATGCAATCAAAATATGTGACATGATATGGCCATCATCATCTCGTGCTTTTGATCTCCATCTCCAAAGCATCCTTATGATCTCCATTGTTACCGGCTCGACACCTTGATCTCCATCGTTGTGCCGTGGTCATCTTGCCAACTATTGCTTCTACAACTATCGCTAACGCATAGTGATAAAGTAAAGCAATTACATGGTGTTTGCATTTTGTACAATAAAGAGACAACCATAAGGCTCCTACCGGTTGCTGATAACTTTTACAAAACATGATCATCTCATACAATAACGTATATCACATCATGTCTTGACCATATCACATCACAACATGCCCTGCAAAAACAAGTTAGCCGTCCTCTACTTTGTTGTTGCAAGTTTTACGTGGCTGCTACGGGCTTCTAGGAAGAACCTTTCTTACCTACGCATCAAAACCACAACGGTGATTTATCAAGTTTGCTGTTTTAACCTTCAACAAGGACCGGCCTTAGTCAAATTTGATTCAACTAAAGTTGGAGAAACAGACACCCGGGCCCGCCAGCCAGCTTTATGCAAAACTAGTTGCATGTCTGTCAGTGGAACCGGTCTCATGAACGTGGTCATGTAAGGTTGGTCCGGGCCGCTTCATCCAACAATACTGCCGAATCAAAATAAGACATTGGTGGTAAGCAGTCTGACGATCACCACTGACAACTCTTTGTGTTCTACTCATGCATATCATCTATGCATAGACCTGGCTCTGATACCACTGTTGGGAAACGTAGCATGCAATTTCAAAAAAATTCCTACGCTCACACAAGATCTATCTAGGAGATGCATAGCAACGAGAGGGGGAGAGTGTGTCCACGTACCCAAGTTGATCGAAAGCGTAAGCGTTTCACAATGCGGTTGATATAGTCGAACTTCTTCTCGCCCCAACCAATCAAGCACCGAGCGTACGACACCTATGACTTCTGCACATGTTCAGCTCAATGACGTCCCTCAAACTCTTTATCTAGCAAAGTGTCGAGGGAGAGTTCCATCAGCACGACGGCGTGGTGACGGTGATGGTGAAGTGATCCATGCAGAGCTTCGCCTAAGCACTACGAGATATGACCGGAAGCGTAAACTTTGGAGGGAAGTGCCACACACGGCTAGGAATCAATGTTGTGTGTTCTAGCGGTGCCCCCCACATATATATAGGTGCGAGAGGGAGGGGAGCAGCAAGGAGCACCCCAAGTAGGAGGGATCCTACTTGGGCACCTCCTCCAAGTCGGCCTCCCCGTTCCATAAGTATCGAAGGGGGAAGGAAAGAGAGGGGGGGGGGGAGGGACGGAAGGGGGGGGGGGGGCGAATCCTCCCCTTTGCTTCTCCCTTCCCTCCTTTCCTTCTCCTCCTATTTCGGCCTATATGGGGGTGCACCAGCCCCTTGTGGGATGGTCTGTCCCTCTCTTGGCCCAATAAGGCCCATATCTTTGCCGGGAGTGCCCGGAACCCCTTCCGGTGACTCGATATGTACCTAGTACCCTCCGGAACACTTCTGATGTCCGAATACTACCGTCCTATATATCAATCTTTACCTGTCGACCATTTTGAGACTCCTCATCATGTCCGTGATATGATCCAGGACTCCGAACAACGTTTGGTCACCAAATCACATAACTCATATAATACAAAATTGTCATCGAACGTTAAGCGTGCAGACCCTAGGGGTTCGAGAACTATGTAGACATGACCGAGACACCTTTCCGATCAATAACCAACAATGAAACCTAGATGCTCATATTGGTTCCTACATATTCTACGAAGATCTTTATCGGTCGTACCGTTATGACAACATACGGTATTCCCTTTGTCATCGGTATGTTACTTGCCCGAGATTCGATCATTGGTATCCACATACCTAGTTCAATCTCCTTACCGGCAAGTCTCTTTACTCATTCCGTAATACATTATCCCGCAACTAACTCATTAGTCACTTTGCTTGCAAGGCTTCTTATGATGTGCATTACCGAGAGGGCCTATAGATACCTATCCGATACTCGGAGTGAAAAATTCTAATCTCGATCTATGCCAACCCAACAAACACCTTCGGAGATACCTTTAGAGAATCTTTATAATCACCCAGTTACGTTGTGATGTTTGATAGCATACAAGGCATTCCTTTGGTATCCGGGAGTTTCATAATCTCATAGTCGAAGGAATATGTATTTGACATGAAGAAAGCAATAGCAATAAAGCTAAACGATCAATATGCTATGCTAACGCATGAGTCTTTTCCATCACATAATTCTCCTAATGATGTGATCCCGTTCATCAAATGACAACACAAGTCTATAGTTAGGAAACTTAACCATCTTTGATTAACGAGCTAGTCTAGTAGAGGCTTACTAGGGGCACAATGTTTTGTCTATGTATCCATGCATGTATCATGTTTCCGGTTAATACAATTCTAGCATGAATAATAAACATTTATCATGATATAAGGAAATATAAAATAACAACTTTATTATTGCCTCTCGGGCATATTTCCTTCAATGATTACCTTTTTACCAGACAAAACAAAAATTAAAAGTATCTATGTTTTCTTCAGAGCTTGCTAACTTTGTGCAAAGAGTTGATGTACATTTGTGAGACACGATTAGTTTTGCTCACGAAACAATGCCAGGTGAGATGTAGGTTGATGGTTGTGGGTCTAATGTCGTGTGGGTATGGAGGGGGGGGGGGGGGTTCTAGTGTCTGAGTGTTAGGGGGTTGGTTGGATGCCTAGGCTGGCAGTGTCTTGTCAAAGGAGATGGTTTGGGCAGGGCACGACGAAAATTCCTACTGCGAGTGGAAGTGCCAACAATTCAGCCATTGGTGGTGGACGGGTCAAGGTGGCAGTGTGATAACCCACAAGTATAAGGGATCACAACAGTTTTCAAGGGTAGAGTATTCAACCCAAATTTATTGATTCGACACAAGGGGAGCCAAAGAATATTCTCAAGTATTAGCAGCTGAGTTGTCAATTCAACCACACCCAAAAGACTTAATATCTGCAGCAAAGTATTTTGTAGCAAAGTAGTACGGAAGTAACGGTAACGGGCGGTAGTAGTTTTGTAGCAATCGTAAATGTGGCAATGGAAAAGTAACTAAGCAAAGATCAATATGAAACGAACTCGTAGGCAATGTATCAATGATGGATAATTATGTCGGATGGCATTCATCATGCAATAGTTACAACCTAGGATGACATAGAACTAGCTCCAATTCATCAATATAATGTAGGCATGTATTCCGAATATAGTCATACGTGCTTATGGAAGAGAACTTGCATGGCATATTTTGTCCTACCCTCCCGTAGCAACGGGGTCCTATTGGAAACTAAGGGATATTAATACCTCCTATTAATAGAGTACCAAACCAAAGCATTAGCACTTAGTGAATACAAGGACTCCTCAAACTACGGTCATCACCGGGAAGTGGCCCGACTATTGTCACTCTGGGTTTGCCGGATCATAAGACGTAGTAGGTGACTATAACTTGCAAGATAATATCAAGAACACAAATATATTCATGAAAATATAATAGGTTCAGATCTGAAATCATGGCACTTTGGCCCTAGTGACAAGCATTAAGCATAGCAAAGTCATAGCAACATCAATCTTAGAACATAGTGGACACTAGGGATCAAACCCTAACAAAACTAACTCAATTACATGGTAAATATCATCCAACCCATCACCGTCTAGCAAGCCTACGATGTGATTACTCACGCATGGCGGTGATCATCATGAAATTGGTGATGGAGGATGGTTGATGATGATGACGGCGACAATTTCCCCTCTCCGGAGACCAAAACGGACTCGAGATCTGTCCCCCCCCCCCGAGGAAGAACAAGATGTGGCAGTGGCTCCATATCGTAAAACGTGATGAATCCTTCCCTCTGATTTTTCTCTCCCTGAACATGAATATATGGAGTTGGAGTTAAGATCGGTGGAGCTTCGTAGGACCCACAAGACTAGAGGGCGCGCCCTAGGGGGGTGGGCGCGCCCTCCACCCTTGTGGACAGGGTGTGGGTCCCCTTTGGTTGATTCTTTCGCCAATATTTTTTATTTATTCCAAAAATAATCTCCGTGAAGTTTCAGGTCATTCCGAGAACTTTTATTTCTCCATAAAAATAACACAATGTCAATTCTGCTGAAAACAACGTCAGTCCGGGTTAACTCCATTCAAATCATGCAAATTAGAGTCCAAAACAAGGGCAAATGAGTTTGGAAAAGTAGATACAATGGAGACGTATCAACTCCCCCAAGCTTAACCCATTGCTTGTCCTCAAGCAATTTAGTTGACAAACTGAAAGTGATAAAGAAAAATTTTACAAACTCTATTTGATCTTGTTGTTGCAAATATGTAAAGCCAGAATTCAAGTTTTCAGCAAAGATTATGAACTAACCATATTTGCAATAACATTTAGGTCTCATGTTTACTCATATCAATGGCATAATCAGCTAGCGAGCAATAATAATAAATCTCGAATGAAAACACTTTCTCAAAACAATCATGATATGATATAACAAGTTGGTATCTCGCTAGCCCTTTCTGAGACCGCAAAACATAAATGCAGAGCACCCGTGAAGATCAAGGACTAACTAGACATTGTAATTCATGGCAAAAGAGATCCAGTCACAGTCATACTCAATTTAAATTAATAGCAACGCATACAGATGATAGTGGTGCTCTCTAACTGGTGCTTTTTATAAGAGGATGATGACTCAGCAATAAAAGTAAATAGATAGGCCATTCGCAGAGGGAAGCAGGGATTTGCAGAGGTGCCAGAGCTCGAGTTTTTGAAATAGAGATAAATAATATTTTGAGCAGTATGCTTTCATCGTCAACATAACAACCAAGATATTGCTACATACATTATAGGTGGTTCCCAAACAAAATGGTAAAGTTTATACTCCCCCTCACCCAACAAACACATTCCATGGCTGGTCCGAAACAATGGGTACCGTCCAACTAATAACAATCCCGGGGGAGTTTTGTTTGATATAATTTTGATTTGATTTGAGCATGGGACTGGACATCCCGATTACCAGCCATTTTCTCGTGAATGATGAGTGGAGTCCACTCATCATGAGAATAATCCACCTAGAACAGAAGATACTGAAAGCCCCCAGTCGCCACATGAGCAATTCATGCATACAAAACAGAATTTCATTTGAAGGTTTAGAGTTTGGCACATGCAAATTTACTTGGAACGGCAGGTAAATACCGCATATAGGTAGGTATGGTGGACTCATATGGAACAACTTTGGGTTTATGGAAGTGGATGCACAAGCAGTATTCCCGCTTAGTGCAAGTGAAGGCTAGAAAAAGACTGGGAGCGACCAACTAGAGAGTGACAACAGTCATGAACATGCATTAAGATTAACCAACATTGAGTGCAAGCATGAGTAGGATATAAATCACCATGAACATAAATATCGTGGAGGCTATGTTGTTTTTATTTCAACTACATGCGTGAACATGTGCCAAGTCAAGCCACTTGAATCATTCAAAGGAGGATACCATCCTATCATACTACATCACAACCATTTTTTAAAAGCATGTCGACACGCAAGGTAAACCATTATAAACTCCTAACTAATTAAGCATGTCATGAGTAACTATAATATCTAATTATCGTTGAAAACATGTTTCATTCGTAATGAGCTGAATCAAGAACTATGAACTAATCATATTTACAAAAACAAGATAGGTCGAGTTCATACCAGTTTTTCCTCATCTCAATCATTTCATCATATATCGTCAGTATTGCCTTTCACTTGCACGACCGAATGGTGTGGATAATAATAATAGTGCACATGCATTGGACTAAGCCAGAATCTGCAAACGTTTATTCAAAGGAGAAGACGAGGTAATATGGGCTCTTTGTTACATCAACAATAATGCATATGAGAGCCACTCAACATTTTCATCATGGTCTTCTCCTCTGGACCCCCAAAGAAAAGAAAAGAATTTCCAAGAAACAAACTAAATGTTTTTTTGAGTTTTTTTTCTAAAGAAAGCAAAAACAAGAATGAGAAAAACTATTTACACGGGAAAGCTCCCAACAAGCAAAAGAAGAACGAGAAATCTTTTGGGTTTTCGTTAATACTACAACTAAGCATAGAAAGTAAACTAACTAGAAGATACAACTAATTTTTTTAGAATTCCTCAAATTTTTTCAAACACACAAGAAGAAAGCGAGAAAAAGAAATAAACTAACATGGATAATACAATGAAAAAGTATGAACATCGATAACTGGAATGAGTGTGTGAACATGAATGTAATGTCAGTGAGAAATACGTACTCCCCCAAGCTTAGGCTTTTCGCCTAAGTTGGTCTAAGCCCATGGATCAAAGTAGCCCTCTCCGGCGTACTAAGGAGGATCCTGGGGGTTCCACTGGTTAGCGAGCTCCTGCGGCTCCCAGTGATAAATAGACTCCTGATACGGATCAGGTGATGGCTCTGGCTCAGGAACTAGGGATCGGGTCCGCTCCCAGTATGCATAAATGTCCTCGGGCATGATGAGGTATGTGCCTAAATGAATATTAAACAAAGAAGGTGCGGGCAAGGTAATAATCTGACAAGTCTTTTCACTAAATACCCGGTTATAAATGAGTCTCTTTTCCTTATTATAGCGAATAAAATCATGTGCTACCATACTGTTATAGTCTAGGTAAATAGTGGGCAACACCATCTCCTCTTTCTCATCATGCCTAATAGGTATCTCAAAGCGTCTAGGAAGGCGGGAAGCATAGATACCTCCAAAGATAGGACCCTTCATACGGTTTAAACTCAACCGTTTAGAAACCATAGTGCCTAAACTGAAAGTTCTATCACGAAGTAAAGCATGGTGCAAAATGGCAAGGTCAGGAGCAATAAGGCCTCCACTGTCCCCGTGACCAACTAAACATCTCCCAACAAATAATGAGTAGTAGCGCAGAATAGGAAAATGTAAAATAGACACTCTCTCTTCTGACACATTTCTCCTTTCACCTATGGTAACTTCATCAGTAAAATCTTCCACATCTCTAGGACGTGGCTCGTCGACGCTACCCTCATAAGGTAACTTACAAACCTCACAAAAGTCATAAAGCGTCATCTCCTTATGCTCATCATATAAGTGAAACTCTACTGTGGGTGGTGATCTCCTAGCATGAAAGTGAAAATTTTGCACGAAAGTATTAGTGAGTAGGAGGTACTGATCACACTTATCATGGAGAAAGTCAATGATGCCTGCATTCTCAGCCAAATAACAGAAATCCTCATAAATTGCGGTCGCCTCCAAGAATGCATCATATGGCCATTCACACAACCGAATCTTCGCGGCACGAGGAAGATTGTACTTGGGCTTTTCCTTCTCTTCATTTTCTTTTTCCTTTGAATCCCGGCTCGAGGAGCCTCTCAACAATCTCCTCATCATTTTCTTTCTCTGAAAAATTTCTAAAATTTTTAGTAACTCAAAATAAAAGTGAATCAAACTCAACAAGATTGATAGCAACTAGTCCTACAAGTACCTAGAGGCTATCTCATGCATCAAAACTACTTTGGACATATACATTTGACATGCAAGATCAAGAACAAGGTCACCACAACAGCAAAAGTTTGAAAATAAATAAAGCACTATAACAAAAACTAATTAATTGGACCATTGGAGGAGTCACATATTGAAGAACAATCCCATAAAACTGTTTGGCAGCAAGATGAGCAAGAACACGGGTTTGAGCTACGGGATAATTTTTTTCTGGAGGAAGACGAAGGATGGGTGCTGGAATAAGTGGAGGGGACCCACGTGGGACCCACAAGACAGGGGGGAGCGCCCAGAGGGGGTAGGGCGTGCTCTCCACCCTTGTGGCCCACTGGTGCATGCCCCTGGTGCATGTTCAGTGCGAGAAGTTCTAAAATATTCTATAAAAATCACACTAAATTTTCAGGGCATTTGGAGAACTTTTATTTTCGGGACATTTTTTATTACACGGATAATTCAGAGAACAGACAGAAAATACTATTTTTGCTTTATTTAATATGAATAATAGAAAGTGAAAAGTAGGAATAGAAAGTTGTGCTTTCTAAATTCATCCATCTCATGCCCATCAAAAGGAATCCATTAACAAGGTTGATCGAGTCCTATTAACAAACTTCTTCCGAATGACATGAAACTGGAGAATTTTCGAATAACACTAGGTTACCTCAACGGGGATATGCATGTCCCCAACAATAAGAATATCATATTTCTTTTGACAGTAGGAAGAGGGAATTCAAAACCTCCAATAGTAATAGTTGAAAATTTTCCAATAGAATTGATACTATGAGCTTGAGGTTGTTTCTTCGGAAAGTGTACCGCATGCTCATTACCATTAACATGAAAAATGACATCGCCTTTGTTGGAATCAGTAACAGCCCCTGCAGTATTCAAAAAGGGTCTAGCAAGGATGATCGACATACTGTTGTCCTCGGGAATATCAAGAATAACAAAGTCCGTTAAGATAGTAATGTTTGCAACCACAACAGGCACATCCTCACAAATGCCGATGGATATAGCAGTTGATTTAATTATTATCCATTTGCAAAGAAATTTCAGTAGGTGTCAACTTATTCAATTCAAGTCTATGATATAAAGAGAAAGGTATAACACTAACACCGGCTCCAAGATCACATAAAGCAATTTTAAGATAGTTTCTTTTAATGGAGCATGGTATAGTTGGTACCCGTGGATCTCCTAGTTTCTTTGGTATTCCGCCCTTAAAAGTATAATTAGCAAGCATGGTGGAAATTTCAGCTTTCGGTATCTTTCTTTTATTAGTGACAATATCTTTCATATACTTAGCATAGGGAGGCATTTTAAGCATATCAGTCAAACGCATATGCAAGAAGATAGGTCAAATCATTTCAGCAAAGCGCTCAAAATCCTCATCATCCTTTTTCTTGGATGGCTTAGGGGGGAAGGGCATGGGTTTCTGAACCCATGGTTCCCTTTCTTTACTATGCTTCCTAGCAACGAACTCTCTCTTATCATAACGTTGATTCTTTAATTGTGGGTTATCAAGATCAACATCAGGTTCTATCTCTACATCATTATCATTACTAGGTTGAGCATCAACATGAACATCATGATTAACATTATCACTAGGTTCATGTTCATCACCAGATTGTGTCTCGACATCAGAAATACAAATATCATTAGGATTCTCAGGTGTATGTACAATAGGTTCATTAGAAGCATGCACAGTCCTATCAGTTTTCTTTTTCTTTTTATTAGAAGGACTAGGTGCATCAGTACTAATTCTCTGAGAATCTTGCTCAACTCTCTTAGGATGACCCTCAGGATACAAAGGTTCCTGGGTCATTTTACCACCTCTAGTCATAACCCTAACAACTTTATCATTGTTCATATTATTCAACTCATTAAGCAAATCATCTTGTGCCTTAAGTACTTGTTCTACTTGAGTTGTAACCATGGAAGCATGCTTACTAATAAGCTTAAGATCATTAACGGTTCTACTCATATAATCACCCAAGTGGTCAACCATGTAAGCATTACGTTTCAATTGTCTACTAACATAAGCATTGAAGTTTTCTTGTTTAACAATAAAATTATCAAACTCATCCAAGCATTGACTAGCAGACTTATTATGAGGAATATCTCCTTCATCAAATATATGGAGATAGTTTACCTCTACTACCTTTGTCGGGTTATCAAGACCATGTATTTCTTCAATAGGTGATAGATTCTTAACATCTTCAGCTTTAATACCTTTTTCTTTCATAGATTTCTTTGCCTCTTGAATATCTTCAGGACTGAGAAATAGAATACCCCTTTTATTCGGACTTGGCTTAGGAGTTGGTTCAGGAGGTGTCCAATCATTATCATTACTCAATATATTATTCAATAGCAATTCAGCTTGCTCAACAGTTCTTTCCCTGAAAACACAACCAACACAACTATCCAGGTGGTCTCTGTAAGCATCTATTAGTCCATTATAAAAGATATCAAGTATTTCATTTTTCATGAGAGGATGATCAGGCAAAGCATTAAGTAATTGGAGAAGCCTCCCCCAAGCATGTGGGAGACTCTCTTCTTCAATTTGCACAAAGTTAAATATTTCCTTTAAGACAACTTGTTTCTTATGAGTAGGGAAATATTTTTCAGAGAAGTAGTAAATCATATCCTGAGGACTACGCACACAACCAAGAGCAAGAGAATTAAACCATAACTTAGCATCACCCTTTATTGACAAAGGAAACAACTTAAGAATATAGTAATAGTGATTTTTTCCTCATGAGCAAATAGGGTGGCCATATCATTCAATTTAGTAAGATGTGCCACAACAGTTTCAGATTCATAACCATGGAAAGGATCAGATTCAACCAAAGTAATTAACTCAAGATCGACAGAGAATTCATAATCCTTATCAGAGACAAAGATAGGTGAAGTAGCAAACATAGATATTGCATTCTAGCACTCAAAGACTTTTCTTTCAGCTTAGCTAACAGTTTCTTAAGATCATCTCTATCATTACAAGCAAGAAAGTCTCAGTAGTTTCCTCGTCCATATTATAATCCTCAGGTACAATAGTGTCGGTGTACTAAAATAGGGGTGCTCTTTTGTACCCCTTATTTGTGCATGGGCAGTCAGAGCCGTTCCCACGACCACACTTGAGTAGGGCAGGGATAGGAAATCAAAGCCACATGACGACCCAAGCAACACCAAGATAGAAGCATAAAGAGCAAGAAGGCGAAGTGGTTTCCCCCGGCAAGGTCCCTGCGGCGGCAGCCCCCATGGCCCTGGCAAGGCCCTTGCCGGGGTAGCCTACCTGACGCCAGCAGGGCGCGCCGCCCTTGGGCCCCAGTTCCTCCAGCGTCACCAACCACGTGGGGACATGGGCTCGGGAGGCGCCACCATGGTGGCATGCAGATCTTTCTGAAGACAAGGAACACCTCAAATCAGAAGAGTAAAAGACGACGAGCCTCGGCGAGATCCTCGCCGAGGAAACCCACAAGACCCCCGGCAAGACCCTTTCTAGGGACGACCGCAACGCCACGGCAAGACCCTTGCCGGGGCCCCAACAAGGCCCTTGCCAAGGACATCCGCAGGTCCATGACCAGGCCCGCACCTGCCAGGTCTCTGCCACCGCTCCCATGCAGCTGCCAGCCTACCAGCTGGGCAGTCACCTACGTGTCGGCACCAGGCTTCTCAGCCAACTCAGCACATGCCTACGTGGTGGCATGCAAATCTTCATGAAGGCCCTACCACCATGCCACCTCAGCAGCCTACCAGCCTACATGGCGCTAACCGCCTCGCTGGCCCGGGCGCGTGTCGAGGTAGGGCAAAGCGGCGGTAAAGTGGAGGGGAGACGTTGGGGTGCATTAAATGCACCTTGTCCTGTAATGGCAGGGGATAGGCTTAATCACAGTACCCCGATGCCACCTCCTGTGTGCCACTGTGGCGATTCCCTTGCCTATAAAAGGAGGCCCAAGGCATCCAGGAGGAGGATTCGGACTTTTGGATAAGTTACGCCCATTGTAGCTAGTTCAAGAACCTCAAGAACACACATACACACATCGAAGCAGGATTAGGGTGTTACGCATCTCTGCGTCCCAAACCTGGGTAAACGATCCGTGTGCTCGTACTGACTGCTGATCCTGCTCTCCTTACCACCTAGCGCCCCGCAACCGTAGTAGGGATCCTTGTGATCCCATAGGTGTCATTTCCCACCGACATCTTTGGCGCGCCAGGTAGGGGCGCGCAGTAGTGAGCATCTGGTTTTGCAGCCAGTGGCACAGCTCTTCATTGCCATGGCTCCCAAGAAGAAGACGACCACGATGATCGGTTCGTCCAGGACCAGACTGCCTGTATCGGTGCGGACCAGTAGCGGGCCAGTCGCGGAGAGAACCCTGGCGCAGCCAGTGAACATCCACATCACCCTGGCAGTCCGGGCCTAGTGAGCGGCGTCGTTCGTGCGCCAGGCAACAAGCCACCGTCGTGAACTCCAGAGACGGAGTTGGGCCCCCTGTGGGCGGTGCGGGGCCCTCCAGGGGCGTCGTCGTGCCGCCAGACGGCGGTGCAGCAATCTCCAAGACACCAACACCGGCACCCACGGGGCGCTCTTCTCAGGTCGTGCGCGATGAGCAGCGCCGGCCCGCTGGTGACCCTGGGCGCCGCCCTGGGAAGAATCTCACGCGCCCTTCACATGACGAGGAGGGCCAGCATGCGCGTCGAGGTGTTGACAGAGGTGGCGGATGGCCGCATGGCCGTGATGGAGCTCCTTCTAACGTAGTTAGAAGTCGAAGCGCGTCACAGTCCATGCAGCTTTCGCCGCCGCCCACACCAGCAGAAGCCCTAGCACGCGCACAGCTGCTCCTCGACATTCCTCCTGCTGTAGAGAAGCTCGACGAATGGAGGGCCACCGTCTGGAGCCTCGTCGACATCGCCAACAAAGATGAGTTGCGACTGGCGTGTCCCGTAGGCCGTCGCTCTGTCGAGCCACCGCATGCCAGCGGTGGACGGGCCGGAGGTGATGCGGCCACGGTGCACTCCCCTCCTCCACACCAGCCACCATGGGTGTCAATCCATCGTGATGACGCTCATGATGATATCTCCATAGCATCGTCCGACCCGCGAACCCATCGCGACTAACGTCAAGTTCTTCGGGAGCGAGCTCATGAAGATGCTCGAACCACCATCGAGTGCCGACGCGATGCGCGCCACTAGTCGGACAGGCGGGCAGGGCCCACTATGGACCACCCAGCACCGGGAGGCTATGGTGGCCTACCCTACGAGGTGGGCTACCCGGCCTTCACCCGTGAGCTGCGGCAGTTCCAGTGGCCCTCCCACCGCATGTTCAAGCCCAACGTGGGCGAGAAGTACAATGGCAAGACTCACCCGTCGGAGTTCCTTAGCATCTACATTGTCGTGATGCAAGCTGCTGGGGCTCACGACGATAAGGTGCTTGCCAATTACTTCAAGCCCAATGTTATGTCATGGTTGATGCACTTGCCGGTGGACTCCATTTCTTCTTGTGCGGATCTGTGTCATGAGTTTGTTGGCGCCTTTACTGGAGGCCACCAAGCTCATGGCCAGGCGAGCGATTTGCATATCATCCCCCAAAAGGAAGCAGAAAACTTGCGCAAGTATATCCAAAGGTCCAGCCGAGTGTAGTACAATATTCCAAACGTTCATCCCGCAGTTGTGATCAGTGCATTCCATCAGAGTGTGCGTAACCGCAAGATGCATGAGGAGCTGGTGATGAACACGGTCAAGGATGTGGCCGAGCTTTATGTTCTGGCCGATCGGTGCGCTCGAGTTGAAGAGGGGAGGAAGTACCCCGGTGAGGACGCCAACGCGGAAACCGACTCCATGGATGACACTGCCACCCCGACAAAGAAGGGCCGGCACCACAACAGGAAGTGCAAGGGCAAGACTATGCTTGCCGTTGAGGGGTTCGATGACACCGACGCAACCAAGAAGGCCAAGGCAAGCGATCCTGGCAAGGAGGTTTCCGAGTGTGCCGCTTGCTGGGCCTTGGCGGCTATCGACAAGCCGAGGGGCTCCGACAAGCAGTATTGCAAGACCCACCGCACCAAGGGCCATGACCTCCAGAACTGCCGGCAAGTTGAGCTGCTCGCTGAGAAGTAGAAAGCTGAGTATGAGTGGCAGGACAAGGAGAAGGGCCAAGAGGGTGCCGAAGGATCTGGCAAGAAGCATGGCCGCCAAGGAGGCTGCCGCGGCAAAGATAATCATCAAGAGAGGCCCGCTCGGGGCCGCGACAAGAAGCAGGAAGATGATGATCATGACGAGGACGATGAGTCCGGCGACCACGAGTTCCAAAAAGCTACAGAGGCCATGTGCGTGCGCCTCGCTGCATACATCCCACCGCCAGCTCAAGCAGTGTGCATGTGAGATCACAGCGATGGAGCCGTCGTTCGACACATGGAAGCCGCTGAAGTGGTCCAGCATGCCTATCATCTTCGACACAGAGTACCACCCTGACCGCACTACTGCGGTCGGGTGCTTGCCATTGTTAGTCTCACCAACAATCCGCAACCTCAAGGTGATGAAGATGCTAGTTGACAGCGGGGCCGGTCTGAACTTGATCTCGCCTGTTGTGATCAAGAGGCTGCAGATCCCTGATGAAGACCTCGAGGAGACGGGCACGTTCCAAGGGGTCAATCCTGGGAGGAGCCAGCCGAAGGGAAAGGTCACGCTGCCCGTGACGTTCGGAGGCGAGCTGAACTACAGGACGAAGATGATTGTCTTTGATGTAGCCGAGATCCCCTTGCCCTACAATGGGATCCTCAGCCGCCCGGCACTAGCCAAGTTCATGGCGGCTTCTCACTACGCCTACAACACAGTGAAGATGCCCGGGCCGATGAACATCATCACCGTCCCCTCCGACAAGAAAGACGTGTTGATTTGCGCCGACTAACTCTACCGGGAAGCAGTTGCAGTAGCTGCCGCCAACGCACCTCCTCCTGCCGACGGAGCACCGGGAGGAAAGAAGACCGGCGAGACCCCTCGCACCCGCTCCGGCAAGCGCACCTCCTCGGGGTGTTGCGCTCCCGTCGAGGACATGCAGAGAGCTCCATCGGCAAGAGCAAGAAGTCCAGTGCTGCACCACCAGAGACCAAGAAGGTGTCCGTCGAGGAGGATGGCACAGGAGGAGCTTTTACCATAAGCTCCACCCTCGATGGCAAATAGGAAAGCGAGCTTGTCACTTTCCTGCGGGCAAATGTCGATGTGTTTGCATGGCAAGCATCCGACATCCCCGACGTTCCCAGGGAAGTGATTGAGCACCATCTTGCTGTTTGTCCTCATGCACGGCCCGTC
>NC_057810.1:458322482-458324982 GCF_018294505.1 Triticum aestivum | reverse complement strand
CTTTTTTGGAGGTTGATAGTTTATTTATTGAGGAAGAGTCAATCCTTCTCTTCTCACTTCAAGATTGATCATCTCGAGCCATCCGTTGAGGGTGGAAATTTAAGAATAAATAAGTTTTAAGCAAACTTGTTTAGTCGTCTTTTTCAAACTATGTTTCACTCATATGATAGAATTTTAATATGGGTTTAAATAAATTGGATCTTGGCGGAGGCTTCCCAGATAAATACTTACTTTCTTTTATCCATATTGCTCCATAGATAGCAAGTTTTAATTAGTATAAAAAAACTAAACCAATGACTATTCATGATTCCATACATATTGGATCAATTCTCTATACCACTTTGCAATGAAAAGAGGAATGTTTGTTATGGTAAAACTTCGTTTAAAACGATGTGGTAGAAAGCAACGTGCGACTTGAAGGACATGATCGATTGTGGATTTTGCTATCCATCATTTTCCATAGTAATGAAAATGCTCTTGGTTCGACATAGCCTGTTCTATTCGTTCCGAACCAAATTTGCGCTGGGTTTAAGTAACATAGTACACGATGGAGCTCGAGAGGACATAATTTTTTTTATCAAGGGAAATAATCTAGGGTTAGTGAAAACTAATAAATTAGGCCAACTTTGTCAGTCTATCCTTAATATAGAAATAAATCGAAAGGTTCAAATAAGAAGAAAGTCCAATAAAAGTATATCAGAATCAATCCCTCTTATTAGATTTCTATAGAAGAGATAAATGCTTTATCGAAGGAAATAAGAAAAAAGGGTATGTTGCTACTCTTTTGAAAGAAAAAAATAGGAATTCCCGAAGTAATGTCTAAACCCAAGGATTTCACAAATCAAAGATAAATTGATAAGGTATCATTTCCATTTCTTCTTCAAAAAAACAGTGCCTTTTGATGCAAGAATTGCCTTTCCTTGATATCGAACATAATGCATAAGAGGATCCATAAAAAACCACAAGAGTGAAGACTAGTAGAGTCTCATCTTTTGTCATTCTTTGCTCCTTTTTCACTCAATGATTCCTTCTGGCTTTTTTTTCTCTTCACTCGGACCAGTCCGCCTAGTCTGCTTCACGAATATGATATTTTTTGGACATTTCTAATAATAGCAAGCCTTATTCCCCCCTTCTCCCGAAGTTACGGGGCTATTTTGCCGAGTTCCTTAGAGAGAGTTGTCTCGTGCCCCTAGGTATTCTCTACCTACCCACCTATGTCGGTTTCGGGTACAGGTACCCTTTTGTTGAAGGTCGTTCGAGCTTTTCCTGGGAGTATGGCATCAGTTACATACTTCAGCACCGTAGCGCCTGGTATGAGCCTCGTGGAGAAGCAATCGCTAGTCCACGGGGCTCATACTTCAGCGCTGCAGCGCTTGGTACTCGGACCTCGGCTCGAGGCATTTTCTCTACCCCTTCTTACCCTGAAAAAGCAGGGTCACCTTGTGTCCTTAAACCTATAACCATCTTTCGGCTAACCTAGCCTCCTCCGTCCCTCCGTACCAACAAGGGGTAGTACAGGAATATTGACCTGTTGTCCATCGACTACGCCTTTCGGCCTGATCTTAGGCCCTGACTCACCCTCCGTGGACGAACCTTGCGGAGGAAACCTTGGGTTTTCGGGGCATTGGATCCTTTTCCTTTGTATTCTAGTTCGAGAACCCCTTGTTTTCTCAAAACACAGATTTGGCTCAGGATTGCCCTTTTTTAATTCCAGGGTTTCTCTGAATTTGGAAGTTACCACTTAGCAGGTTTCCATACCAAGGCTCAATACAATCAAGTCCGTAGCGTCTACCGATTTCGCCATATCCCCATTTCCCTCTTCTTTGAGACCAGGATTCCTTGTGTAATTTCCATCTTCCTAGAAAAGTGGATTCGTTCCAGAAAAGTTCCAGAAGATGCTAATGGTAAGCAAGAAGATTGTTTACGAAGAAACAACAAAAAAAATTCATATTCTGATACATAAGAGTTATATAGGAATTGAAATAGTCTTTTATTTTCTTTTTGAAAAAAAGGATTTCATTGAAGTAATAAAACTATTCCAATTCGAATAGTAGTTGAGAAAGAATCACAATAAATGCAAAGATGGAACATCTTGGATATGGTATTGAAGGAGTTGAACCAGGATTTCCAAATGGATAGGATAGGGTATTTCTATATGTGATAGATAATCCAAATGCAAAAATTTGTCTTCAAAAAAGGGAAATATTGAATGAATAGAGCGTAAATTCTGAAACTTTGGTATCCATCCCGCACTAAGTCATAAAATTCTCTAAAAATATAGAGAAAGTTTCAAAAACAAAGAAAAAAAGTGAATCAATTTAGTAGAAAAGTACTCTATCAGATTCAAACCAACGACTTACGTCTTAGCACGAGATTACTCTACCACTAATTTAAAAAGCCCTTTATCGGATTTGAACCGATGACTTATGCCTTACCATGGCATTACTCTACCACTGAGTTAAAAGGGTTTTTATTTAATTAAAAAATTAGCCACTTGGAT